>NC_140959.1:124311796-124541796 GCF_014529385.1 Adiantum capillus-veneris
TGTATACTCCTCTATATAGTTGTAGCAATATCAAAATCATCTAATAACTTTTTGGCTTCTTCTGACATGGTTTTGTGCCACACTTGTCTATAAAACCACTGGAATACTTCAAGCAAGCTATTAGCTTTTTGAGCTCCTCCACCATGTCTAGTGTGATTGAAAAACTTGGTTCTTATTGGTAGTGAAACTTTTCCATAGTAGAGCTGGTTGGTGATTTGGCTTAGCCTGACTTTGAGTACCCACTTAAAGCTTGGTGTTGGAGACTATAGAGATGGTTGGCGGTGTGATTGTTTCAGCCTCCATTTCCATGTCAGTTCTATGGTAGTTGTTGACTTCTCTAATTGGAATTTGGAAATCCATTTGTACTTTGGTGAACTCGATGAAGCATTGGGTTGTTGTTTGGATTTTTGCCATCGTTTTGGCTTTTGTTAAGGTCTTCCGGCTACTTGGAAGCTTGGCTGAGTTTAGTGGGAAGATTGATTGGAAAGAAGGTCTTTGGGTATCCATATCTACTGTGGTTTGGTTTCCATGATTGTCTTTTTTACCCAAACTTGCTTAACCTTTCTCCCACAAATTCTTGTAGATTGTTGCGGTTGGAGAGCTTACTTTGTCTCCTCTAGTTCTGATCCTTCGAACTAAGACTGTACATGCCATATGTGATCTTTTTGGACCAAGGGTGTAACATAGTCTATGCCCTTAAGATTTTACTTCAAAGTGTCATCATGTCAATCTGGTACCACTTCTAAGTGCACATCCATAAAACTCTCAAAATGATTTCTTTCTTTATCTACCATGATGTGGAATTGATGTGGGCAGTGGTTATCATAGTTGTTAATTAAGACATTCGCCTATCCCAGTCTAGACATTGTTCCTCTGTTAGCTTCTCGTAGTTCTATCTTGGTTGGTTCAATCATAGAGGTCGATATTTAGAGGTATGTAGACTACTGCATGGTATTATCGCACGCTCCAGCATCTACAAGCTCCCTTTTTCTTGTTCCATTGGGGAGTTGGACATTGATACATACATACATACCTCCAAGCCAACTTTGCTCGATTTGGATTGCTCCAATAGGAGCAGAAGGTGCTTCTACTTTAGAAAGATATTTATGTCTTAAAGCATGGTTCATATCAAAATTTTGATGTTTATATGTAGTCCTAGGATTTTAGGAGTCAAGAGGATCATTGCTTGTATACATGGAAACTCAATGATGGTTCATTGATTATTCTCATCTTATATATAAATGACATGCTCATTGCAGGAAAGCCATTGAGGAGGTTGTCAAATTGAAGAAAATGTTGAGCAAAAACTTTTTTACAAAGGATTTGGACAAAGTCTTGGTATGAATATCAAGAAAGACACAAAAAAAAAGAAAATTCTTAAGTTGTCAAGAATCTCATATCCACAAGGTGTTGCAGCATTTCAATATGCAGAAGGGGGGCAGTGCGTACCATCACTACCATCATATTTGAAACTAAGAAAGGAATATTTCCCCAAGTCAAATGTTGAGAGAGTAGAAATGGAAAGTGTGCCATATTCTTCAGTTGTAAGCAGTATCACTTATGCTATGGGAGCTACAACACTAGACACTGCATTTAATGTGGGAGTGGTTAGTTGATATATGGATAATCTTGGCAAGAAACATTGGATAACAATGAAGCATATCCTCAAGTAATTGAAGGTTATAGTGAGCAGGTGCATATGCTTTGGTAATAGTGATGCATTTGTTGTTGGTTACACGAAGGCGTATTTTGCCGGTTGCAAAGGTGGTAGGAGATCTACATATGACCACATATTCATAGTTGCAGGTAGAGCCATCTCTTGGACGTCGTCTCTTCAAGATTGTATGTCTTCTTCCACTATAGAGACTAAGTATGGTGTAACATTAGATGCTAGCAAGGAGGCTATAAGGACCATGGTTGGCAATGAAAAGAGATAAATCATACACAAGAGAGATAATATAGAAGAGAGAGAGAGAGAGAGTACACATGGTTCAACCAAGTGCGGGCTATGTCTGTGGGAAGAAGCCACTCAATGGATATTCACTTCAAACTTGAAGTAATTATAAAGGGATTAGGAATCCTTAATGGACCTCTTGCCTAATTCTCGCATTGCCTTGCTCACTTCTCCTTGCTTCACTCTCTTTCATCTTCGTTTTTGTGTGTAGAAGAGGACTCCTTTTACAGATGCAAAGGAGCCTCTATGGGCTACCCTCTCTCATGAGAGACAACCATCCATGTGTACATGCACCCATCTATAGACAAGTCCACCTAGATCTCGGCCACTGGCCATTGAATTTTAGCCACCAACTATTGACTATCGGCCATTGACTGGCCATGTTTTGGTCACTTTTTGGCCACCATTTGACCAAACAAATTTGGCAAAAAAGAATATATTGGCAAGTATGAATTTTTTTATTTTCTAAACGAGTTGTTTTTCTCACACACAACGGCTTCTTCCCATAACAAGGGGCCTTACAAATGTCTATTTCTAGAATATAAATTACGAGAGTAAATTAGGCTACATACTTAACAATTTTCCACTTGGAGAACGATCTCCACCAAACCTATGACTACTTTTTGTTCTAGTCTGTTATCCTTGAATGCCGATTGAAGATGATAAAAATCTCAACTTCTCCTTGTTAACTACTTCTGTTAACATGTCTGCAAGATTCTTTCTTGTGTGCACCTTTCCAAGCTTTAGATATCCCTCTTCCAAAAGAGTACAATATATGAAGTGAGATCTCACTTCTATATGCTTTGTCCTTGAGCGAAAGGTTGAATTTTGTGCAAGATGAATGGCTCTTTGACTATCACTATACAAGACAAAATTGTCTTGCTTGTATCCAAGCAAAAATCTATGAGCCACAAAATCTCTTTGCTAGCCTATGTAAGAGCTACACATTCTCTTTTTGTGGTGGAAACTAAGACCACTTTATGCAACTTTGAAGCCCAACTTACTATTGTACCTCCAATGGTGAAGATGTAGCCAGTAGTGCTTCTTTGAGTATCTTTGTCACCTTTCATATCTACATCAACACATCCTTGCAAACAAATTTTAGCTCCTTCAAAACATAAATCATTTGTGGTTGCTCCTTTGAGATACCTAAGTATTCATTTCATAGCTTGCCAATGTTCTTTACTACCTGGATTCTCCATGAGCCTACTCTCAACTCCACTACATGTGCAATATCTGGCCTTGTCCAAAACATAACATACATTAAAGAACCCACTGCTACAACATATAGAACTTTAGACATATAGACTATCTCCTCTTGTGTCTTTGGATACATATTCTTCATTCGTTTAAACTAATTAGACAGGTGTAGAAATTGGTTTTTCATCTTGCATCGCAAACCTTTCTAATACCTTCTTAAGGTAATCCTCTTAAGATAATGTTAATGTCTTCTTCAACCTTTTCCTTGATATTTTCATACCAAGGATTTGTTTTGTAGCACCTAAATCTTTCATTGAAAAAGATTTAGATAACTATACTTTAAGATCTCTTATGTCTTGCATGTTAGCACGTGCAATCAGCATGTCATCAACATATAACATTAGGATGATATATTTCCCATCCCCCATCTTCTTTATGTATACACAATGATCTTAGTTGCATCATTTAAATCCAATGTGATCTAGCAATCCATTGGTCAAATTTTAGGTACCACAGTCTTGAGTCTTGAGTCCTGCTTTAGACCATATAGGCTCCAATGTGATCTAGCATCCATTGGTCAAATTTTAGGTGCCACAATCTTGAACCTTGCTTTAGACCATATAGGCTCTTTCTTAGCCTACATACCATTTTCCCTTTACCCTTTTCTTCATACCCATTTAGTTAAAGCATGTAAATCTCCTCCTCCAAGTTTCCATGAGGAAACGCCGTATTTACATCCATTTGCTAAAGATTCAAGTCTTCAACACCCACAAGGCTCAGCACAAGCCTAATGGAATTCATTTTTACAATAAGAGTAAATATTTTATTAAAATCAATAACTTTCTTTTGATAAGTCCTTTTACCACAATCCTAGACTTGTATCTCTTTATCCTGCCTTCTTCCTCTCTTCAATTTGTACATCCATTTATTTTGTAGTGTCCATTTACCTTAAGGAAAATCAATCAATTTCCAAATTTGATTTTCATGCAATGAGTCCATCTCTACTTACAGGATCATTGTCCCCTCCTCTTTGGATTCATGTTGCATGGCTTCTTCATATGACTTTCTCTCCAGAATCTAAGAGCAAGAGATGGTTGAAGGAAGGAATGAACCTCTCTAGAGGTCTACTAACTCTTGTAGACCTATGGGGTATAGACTTAGGTTCCTCATCTTGTTGGCATTCTTGCAAGTTGTCAATACTTGCACCCTTTAAGTCTTCATTGTCCTCAAGCTCAATGTACTCATCACCTATATTATTTGTTTGTTTTCTTTCCAAGTAATATTTGTATATATTTTGTTTGTTGAAAATACTATCCCTACTTCTAAAGATTTTACTACATTCAAAATTCCATAGGTGATACCCAAATTCCATTTCTCCATAGCCAATGAGAATACATTTCGTGGACTTTGCATCTAACTTAAACCTTAGACTTCTATCTATGTGCATGAAGGACTAACATCCAAATAATTTGAGAAATTCATAGTTCACCCTTTTGCCTACTTATACGTGCCTCTTTTGGAATTCCTCTATCTAGTGTCATTGAGGGTGACCGGTTTATCAAGTAGCTGGATGTACTTACTTCTTTTGTCCAGAGTATTTGGACTCACATCCAAATACTTTGAGAAATTTATAGTGCACTCTTTTAACTATTTATACATGCCTCTTTCGGAATTCCTCTATCTAGTGTCATTGAGGGTGACCGGTTTATCAAGTAGGTGGATGTACTTACTTCTTCTGTCCAAAGCTCAAGTGGAAAACCTACATGTAGCCTCATGCTTCTTGTTTGCTCCATGATAGTCTTGCTCATCCTTTCTAAAGCTTAATTTTGTTGAGGTTTCCTTGGGGTTATCTTCTGCCTTTGAATGCCATTGCTAGCACAAAAGCTTTCAAAATCTTGGTTGCAATACTCACTCCATTGTCAAATCTAAGGCATTTCAGCTTAGTACATGCTTCATTTTTCACAAGGGACTTCCACCTTTGAAATGTAGGAAACATGTTGGATTTATTTCTCATCCAATAAACCCATGTCTTTCTAATTGCATCATCTATGAATGTCACATATTACAAATGAACCACCAAGGGATAGTGTACTCGCAAGTTCTCATACATTAAAATGAACCAATTCAAGCTTTTTTCTTTTTCTTTCATTTTTTATTTTAAGAAGTTTTACCCTCTTTTGTTTACCAGAAAAACGGTCCTCATAGAACTCCAAGTCTACTTCCTTGAAACCTAGTAGAAGTTTCCTTTATTAAAGGATTTGCATTTCTTTGGCACTCATGTCCCCAAGCCGATATTGCCATACTGCACCATCAACTTTTGTAGATGTTGCACAAATGAAAGATTGTGTGCTAACTGTTAGTCCTAAGGTAGGTCTAGGTAGTAGGGCAAGGGCTAGGATGCTCATGCGATTCAGGGGGCTATATTTGGTAGGCTAAGGGCCTATATATAGCATGGTTGGGTGGAGAGTTCCTAGTCTCTTCATATTGGTATCAGAGCTCAGGAGCAAGGGCAGCTATGGAGACACAAAGAAGCATGGAAAACGGGAAGAGTCTTGGCGTGAAGGTGTTATGGATCTCTCTCTCTCTCTCTCTCTCTCTCTCTCTCTCTCTCTCTCTCTCATGTCATCAAGTTGCCATGGTGTGGGCATGGACCCTTGGGTACAGCAAGGCGCACGGCTGTGGGAGCAACCTCTTACAGACAAGAGGTGTCATTTTTTACCTGCACAAAATTGTTTGGGGTGTGCTTTGATGAAATATCCATGGCAGATGTGGCATTTCTTGTTTCTACATTGGCCAAATGAGAGCAGCATGGCGGTCTCTATCTGTCTTCCTCTTCGACGCACTGAGGCCACCATCGTTGGTGGATTAAATTTTTTTCCCCCTTCATTCCCCACACTTGTGCGCACAAGGTTTAAACACTTTGACCTTTTTCAAGAGTGTAGGGTTGCCTTCACCCCCCTACCCTCTAGGCACCTCAAGTTGAGCTTTCAAACTCTCTTATGTACGTTGTTTCGTATCCGCTATGGCGGTAAATTTTTTGCGTGCCTTGCAAATTCTAAAATTGATTTTTGAGACGTGAAAATTCAATCAATGTCGTCTTCCTTGGTAACCAACCAAAGTCGCACAAGGATGCAAAGAGGTTGCAAAAGAGCAACAAGAGAGGCTTTTAAGATCCAAAGCTCACCTCAAAGTCCGCAAAAGAACAAAGGCACGGTTGTGGGCAAGCAAAACTCTTGCAAAATCCATGCAAGACAAAGTGATGGTCATCAAGAACCATTCACATGCAAAGGGTTGTCGATCTACTGGCTTCAACCCAGCAATGGATTCAAGTCAAATTGCATTAGGTACACTTCATTCAAATTTTTATTTTTATTTTTTCTGTCAACAATTTTGCACAAAAGTGGCACCCCTTGTGTGCCTACACCGCAAGCCAAAGATATTCCATGCAGTTTCAATCCCTTACAATTTCACAAGATCAAAAGTATAAGAAGAAGCAAGGGTTTGTAGAGCACGAACTTGTATTAGCATAGCTCTCAAGGAGGGCATATTTCATAGCTTTCAAGGAGAGCAAATTTCCTACCTTTCAAGGAGGGCCGGCAAGGCTTGATGCTAACCTTGATGAGAGGTTCCAAATGTTTGGCATCGCGACTCTTTGTTGTTCAAGAAGCAAGAAGTGATATTACTCTACCTACCTCAAAATTTGAGATTTCACTTTTTGCTAGGGCAAGGCTCCTTGGCAAGTTTTTTTGAGTTCGATAATAAACGTTCATCACCAACAAGACTTAAGACGCAAAATCTATATTCATCGGGTGAGCACGACATAAGAGGTGATTTTTCATGTGGAAGCAAGGCTCCGATGAACTTATGAAAAGCAAGGTTTCACTTTAGGATATATTGCATAGAAGTTTCCAAATTTTGGATTATGCTGTCAACATACAAACTTGGGGAAACTTCGCAACATGTCTGCCTAATTTTTCATTGGAGGTCGGTATGAACCAAGCCATAAGGGCATGCAGGGTACAATTGATAGCACTAAATTTCTCAATATACATAGCTATGGGCTAGATTCATCAACATAGATGGCTATGAGCTAGCTTCAAGCACAAGGAAGATCAAAGCAAAAACAATTCACTCTCAAATGAGCATCTCCTTCTAAATTTTAGGATCACAGGCCATGGAGGGGAAACAAGTGTTAACTTTGGTCATCCTCGTTATTGGTATTGAGCTATGGGCCGGGCTTGTTGTCTCCGCACATGTATTCATGGATGATCACCGATTATAGACGCATGCCACATTTAGTGGGAGGGGGGGAGGGGGGAGAGAGAGAGAGAGAGAGAGAGAGAGAGAGAGAGAGAGATAGCATACTAACTGTTGGCCAAGTTCAGGCGCCCAAGTGTGGTTGGGATGACTCACATAAGGGCTTGTAACCCTAACTTTTATCTTATTCTTGAATGTATGGTTTGCTTGCTCTCCTATTGTGTGTGAGTGTTTGAGAGTGTGTGCGTGCAAGCGAGGGTGAGCGAACGACCTTACAACAGCGGCGAGCCGGTTGAGCAGCGGCGAGCCGAGCTCCCTCTTCACTGCGGCACAAGATTCCTCCAATGACAAAAAGACAGAGGTGAGTGACACACCGTTTGTGTTTGTGAGTTTCCCCGTGCACGAGTTGTGTGTTTGTAGCCTTAGTGGTACACACACAACGCACAGTAAGTCCCCAATGATACGACATTTTTGGTGTCGTTGCCAGGGAGGTGCTGTGCATTTAGCCTGGGATGCAACTTTTTTTTTGTTTGAAGCTTTCTGCAAATCTATTGTTTGGCTGAGGAAAGGTTTAGGGTTAGGACAAAACCTATGCATTTGCATTCTTTTTTTTTTTGAAGTAATTTCAAGCATTTTCTGCAATGTTCTACACTCTACAATAATTTTTGGTTTTTTGTGCAAGTCTTACAATAAAATCTCTTTGTTTTTTGTATTTTGTTGATTTTTTGGTTCAAAATTTGTATTTTACATTAATTTTTGCACAAAACGCGGCATTCTTTGTTTTAAAAAAAATGTCAATTTTAAAAAAACATAAATATAAAAATCCAAAAATAAATAGATTTTTAAAAAATCCACATATTAAATAAATGATCAGGATCATCCCCCAAGCCCAAGCCTAGGCCTCAGTCCTTAGTCTTATGATATAGTATAGACGTAAAACTATATTATAGCTACCCCCCCAAGAGGGAGTGAGGGAGTGAGGGCATGTGGGACAAGTCCTCCACCCTCCCCTACACACTTGCACCCTTGGGCTTTCCATTTTAAGCCTTGTTCCCAACTAGGAATAGACTACTTCAAGAATTTCGAGGGCATAAAATAATCAAATCTTGGGTTGTAAAGCATGCTACGTCCCTCTAACAGAGACGCTCCTTTTGAGCTATCAAACGTTATATTCCAGCTTGGTCATAAAAAAAGGACCAAAAAATAAAAAAATTGAGAGTAAAATCGGATTGTTAACCACCCAAAAAACTAGGTGAGCGGCCTTCATGGGTACTCACCAACACTTCTAGGGTGTCAAGGTCACATGCACCTACGCTTTGGTTGTGTGCTAGAGCACGAGCATATAGAGAGTGCCTTTGTTTACATGGGCACCCATTATCCCTCCACATTAGGCTCTAGGCCCTCAACGGGGGGAACCCAAGGTAGTACTACTCAAGACCCCCTCCTAGTAGCTAGTGACTCTTCCTCTGACTCAGACACGTTGGAGGAATTTCCTACACAAAACCCTAAAATTTCAAGTCAAGACATGCATGCCTTTGCCCCACGGCACATGTCTAGCATGTTTAGCCGCTTAAAAGAGACCTTTAGTCGAGCCACCCATTTGGAGCCCACAACTAGTGAAGTGAATGGAGGCAATGGGGATGTAGATTCACCTTTCACTTCTCATGTAGACCCTGTACTCCCCAAGGGTGACCATGTTGACATCCTACCTACTCCGTTCATTAAAGACCCTACTAAGCCATCACCCCCTGAGGTTCTACTACCCGATGGTAGGAGTCTTGTCGAAGTGGAAGAGATTGAACGATATATACAAGCAACAAGGGAGAGGGAAATTGAGAACCTACAAGTGTTAGAACAAAGCCAAGACATGAAAGCAAAGACCCCTATGACAAAAACCATGCCATCTCGGCAATTGAGTGCTCCCAAGATAGCAGTCACGAAGGTTTAGGCGATAGGGAGCCATAATGCTTCCACGTCAAGGGGAACCTCTAGAAGGCCCAGCTTAGAGGGAATACTTCTCACAAAAAATTGGGATTATGACCTACAAACTGAGACATTGATTGACCTATACACAAGCTGCACATACCCTGTAGGGTGGTTAGAGGTGGTATAATCCATGCTTGGGGCCACAAGTTTAGAGGAGCAGCAATGGATAATCTGTGATGTCATCCATGGTGTCATCCAATTAGGGAGGCAAGACCAGGGAATTAACATTCCTTTCACAAGTCCTATGAGATTGTTGGCTACGGGAAAGGCCAAAGGACCCACCCTATCACAAATGGAGACTCTCTCAGTGAGTCCCAATGATCCTTCATATGTTGTTTTTCTTGGAGTCTTGATACTCTCTGAACCCACAAGTAATAGTTTCACATTCCCAAATTTATCTCATCTTTCCCTCAAACAATCTATGACTACTATGCCTGTCCCACCAAAAAGTACACCTTGGAACTCATTCGTGAATAAAGCACCACTACATAGTAGCATAATGCCCACAACAATAGCTACAAGTGTACATCAATCATATGTATCCATGGGCCCTCATACCCATGTAGCTCCCACACCCCCGATTCTTTTGACAACCTACACTCCACAACCACCCTATCTGAGTACTCATTTTAGTGGGGCCATACCAATTAGTATTAACATATCATATCCCATGTCCGCTATGCCTAGGGCCACACATATGAACTTTAGGCCACCACATTGCACATTGTACCCATCTTGGGACCTAAGGATCACTCGTATGCCTAACCCGATGCCAACCCCCATTCCACATGCAGTCTCGAGAGTGCATGTCCTCCCCACTATACTTGCTCACTTGGGTGACTTGGTAACATTTTCTCAAGCTATCAGTCGATCTATTGCTAAAAATATGTATAGCACGCCTGATAGAGAGCCTAGAAGTAAGGCAGTACAAGTGGCCAAGCTCACACAAAAACACAGTGGGAATGGGGATGTTAGAAATCATATTGAGGTGTTTGAGCACGTATGTGATTCCTTGGAAGAGCACAATGAACTGCATAAATGCAAAGCTTTGAGCTTGACTCTAAGTGGGAAGGCAGGGGACTGGTATACAACCCTACGAAATGAAGAGCGCACAAACTATCCTACTCTTAGGAGACCGTCCTTGAAAGAGAGGGAGTACTTTGGGGTGTAGCATCTCAGGTCCAAAAATCCCAATGAGAGGAAGGGGAGTCAGTGAGAGACTTTAGTAGTGGTTTGAAGCATTTGAATTCTCATTGTAATCCAAATAAGCACTTGAGCAATAACCAATTTCTCAATAGATTCATTAGGGGACTACGACATGAGGATATTTATAATGTCCTAGTCATTAGAGGTATCACCACTCAGGAAGTAGTCACCACCAATGCAATCCAATTGGAGGACAATTTAATGATTCAAGGAGAAAGAGTGTCTGTTGAGTCTAAATCTACTAGCTCAAAGTCTTGGAGATAATTGTGCTCCACAAAACAATCATATGTATCCAAGAAGGGAACAACAATGGTGCTCAGTTCCACATAACACTAGCTAATGCCCTGTATTTAGAGTAAAATTTGACAATAATTGCAATGCATGTGGTAGGTACGATCACCAAGCTAAGTATTGTATAATGTGCAAATGTGTGATGGCAAATAGACCACCTTTGGCCTGCTGGACGGATTCACCTTGAGTTCTTGCATTGATGCATGTCCCACCTGTTGCTATCGCAACACATGGTTCCTAGAGCCCAAAATGTTGCTCAATCTACACAGCTACTACCTCCAGTGCTAGGACCACAACCCCCGCATCCAAGAGTCATCCCTGTGAATCATATGGGTTGCAAGACATCTAGTCCTTTTTTGGAAGGCTATGAGGAAGATAGAGACCCTAATATTGCCTATGGGATGGATGCACTTGAAGAGTGCCCACAATACTACATGGAGGACTATTGGGGACAAGTCAAACATGTTTATCAAGTAACTGCTCTTGCAGAATGAGGCCAAAATATCAATCTCACTGCCAAGAGACCACCTCTTCAATGCTACAAGTATGGGGGTCCACATCGTGTAGTTGAGTGTCCTATAAGACTACAAAAGAATGCCACACTAGTGCATACCAATCAAGGGAGCACATCTACAATGCCAATACTTATGTGTAATTGATGTTACCATATACATGTAGTAGTGATGTGTGTGGACACACTTAGGACAGTGAGGGCATTTTTTCCCTCTTTGGGAGGTTTTTTAACTCGTGCATTGTATATACGCCCATCATTCTACGGCTATATATTTTTCCATTGCACACTAAGTAATACACTCTCTATTGCATGCCTTGAGCTTCCTTCATCTTCTCCAAGCTGTGTGTGTTTTCTTGCAACCCTAAAGCACGTTGCATCCTATCGAGCTGTCGCCAGCAGCTCCAGCACACGCTTGCTCACTTTCTTCGATTTCTATGAGCTTTGACGAGCATTTACAGGTCGACAAAAATTTTGGGACAGCTCAAAGAGCTGAGTTTTCTCAAAGTTTTTATTTGGGTTCATTTCGGCCTCCATTTCCACTACAGGCAGTACTGCATAGGCTATTTTGTCATTTTGTGTAAAATTTATGTCAGTGTCATTTTCTGCATAACAAGTCCCTTATAGTCTTCTACAGTTTGTGCTATATAGCACATCTTGTTCTCGCTTTGTTTCTCCTCTTTTTTGGCATTTTTCACATCTGGTGCAGGCATTCGACATGGCCGACAACAACACAGATGTGTTCAAGATGTTTTTTTGCTGAGGACAGATTGGATGTGGACAATTACCCTTTGTGGGCTTACATGATGCAACATGTTCTAGAATATTGTGCAGGGCATTGATGTTCGTCCTGGTTCCGAGGATGTAGGCGATGTTGAGGATGTTGCAGTCTTGCCGCAAGGATTGTTGTTGTTAGAGTTGTTTTGCCTACGGCAAAACAAGCTCGTTGGGATGTAAAAGATGCACAAGCTCATGCATTGATTGTATTTTTTGTGAAGCGCACTATTACTCCTCACATTTGTTCAACAAAATTTGCAAAACAGGCTTGGGATATTTTGGCTGGTCTCTTTATGCAAGTCGCAATAAGGCTAAAATTGCATTGCTGCATAAAGAGCTAGAGTCGAAGATTATGCATGAGGAAAGATATGGACACTTTCCTTGCTAGTGTCAAGGATATTAATGAGCAACTTATTTCTGCAGGTGAAGTCCTTTCAAACAATTCCCTTGTGTAGACTGTTCTTGATGCCTTGCCAGATTCTTACCGAACTTTTGCTAGCACTTGGAGAGTTATGACCCAAGGAAATCCTGAAGTTGTCAAGTTTGGTGCATTATGCACATTGTTGTTGCAAGAGTCGCTTTCCAAAAAAAATAGGACTAGACAACGTGCAATTGAATAAGCCTTTATTGCTGCTCAAAGAAAAGGTGGTAATAGTAATGCAGCCACTTCTTATGGTTCTTCTGCGCGAGTGGAAAATCACATGTTCCTAATGCTTCTGCTGGCAGGAATTCGTTTGGAAATTCTGGTGATAAGGGCAAAAATAATATGCATTGCCATTCTGGTAAATCTAATGATCACTTGATCAAGCAGTGTTCTAAGTTGAAATAATATGCATTGCCATTATTGTAAATCTAATGATCACTTGATCAAGCAGTGTTCTAAGTTGAAGGCCAAAGAGGCTAAGAAGAAAGAGGGTGGTTACCTTGCAAATGTTGGTTCCACTACAAATGCAACTTTTGTTGAGTCTTCTGTGAAAGGAGATTGTGATGTTGATGTTAATGCAAAATGGGCTTTTAGTGCAGAGTGTACCTATAATTTTGTTGTCCATGATGCATGCATGTAGTTGTTGCAGATTCACATGTGTGGTATTTTGACAATGGTACTACGAAGCACATTACCTCACATCGTGATTTGTTCACCTCTCTTGAGTCTATCCCTCATGGGAATTCAGTCACTTGTGCCAACAATGCCTCTTATCCAATTCATGGAGTTGAAAAGATTGTGCTTACTACTGCAAATGGAAATTCTTTCACACTTGTTGATGCACTTTATGTACCTAGGATCAAGAAGAACCTTTTGTCTGTATCTGCACTTGCTAGACTTGGACTTGTAGTCAAATTTGTGGATGACAGATGTGCAATACATGATCTCAAATTTGGTGATGAAATTGTTGCATCTGGCATTTCATGCCATGGGCTGTATAAGCTCACTTTGTATGACAAGTGTGGGCAAAAGTTTTCAAATGCATTTTTGGACTCAAAGTCTATTTCAGATGCAAAACTTTGGCATGCACATTTTGGACATCTGAATTTTGCCAGTTTGCTGCATTTGCAAAAATCTAATATGGTTGCTTCTTTGTCGTCTCTTGGAGCACCTGTCAAACATGTTTGCGAAGGATGTATTTTGGGTAAGATGCAGTTTTTGAAGTTTTCAAAGGATGCTTCAGTTAGGGCCACATGCAGGTTGCAGCTTGTGCATAGTGATGTTTGTGGGCCCATTCAAACTCCATCCTTGGGCAATTACCTTTACTTTGTGACTTTCATTGATGTACTCCAGGCATGCACGGGTGTATCCACTTAAAGCAAAGTCCAAAGTTTTTATGTGCTTCAAACAATTTTTGGCTATGGCTGAAAATGTCTCAAAATGTACTATGTGCACCCTCGGTTCCGATCAAGGGGGGGAGTATATGTCTCATGAATTTAATGCATTTTTGGCTAGTCGTGAGATAAAACACCAATGTAAAATTCCTTATACACCTCAGCAAAATGGTGTTGCTGAGAGGAAAAATGGGTCACTTATGGAAATGGCACGATGTATGGCCAAAAGTCAAGCTTTACCGCATTTGTTTTAGCTTGAGGCCATCATGTGTGCCACTTATGTACTTAGCAAGTGTCCTACAAAAGCTTTATAGTCTATGACTCCATATGGAGCATGGCATGATAGAAAGCCTTCTATTGAGCACATGCGTGTTTTTGGTTGTTTGGCATATGCTTTGGTGCCACAAACACAGCACAAAAATTTGGATAATAAGGTTGTCCAATGTTTTTTTTTTGGTTATAGTGTTGAAAGCAAAGGTTACAGATTGTATCATCCACAAACAAAGCATATTCTAGTTTCACAAGATGTTGTGTTTGTGGAAGATTATGTTCAGCCCTTGTTGTCATGTATTAGAGACAATATTGTCAGCTCATATGACATTTATGACACTTTGTTGCCTCTTTTAAGTGGTGGAAGTTTGAATGTAAATTCCAACGAGGCAAATGTACAGCCTATGGGGGTTTCTGAAAATGTTACAGATCAGCATATTACTAATGCAGATGTACATGATGTACTTGATGAGGAAAGGGATGCAAATGAGCAGGCTAGAGGTATGCCAAAGTGGCTGTCTTATGCAACAGATTGTTATGCTTTGGATGTGTCTAGCGCACATGATGTTGAGGAACCTCTATCTTTTGGTGAAGCACAAATTCAAAAAATTGGATGGCTGCCATGCAATTAAAATATGATGCACTTATAGACAATGACACATAGACTTAATGTGATTTGCCTCCTGGAAAAAATGCCATTAGTACGAAGTGGGTTCACAAGTTGAAATGCAAGCCGAATAGTGAGATTGATCGCTATAACGCTCGACTTGTTGCAAAGGGTTATGCACAGCAAAAAGGCATAGATTATGAAGAGACTTTTGCTCCCCCTTGTCGTATACTATTGTGCATTTTTTATGTGCATTCGCAGCTCTTTTTGGTTGGGATGTACATCAATCAGACATCGTTACTGCTTTCTTGAATGGTGACATATTTGAGGAAGTTTATGTAACACAACCTCGCAGTTTTGTCAAGAAAGGACAAGAGGATAAGGTGTGCAAATGTAACAAAGCTTTGTATGGGTTGAAGCAATCTCCTAGTGCTTTGGTATGAGAAGGTTCACTCATTTGGTCAAATGAGGCTTTCATAACAGTCCAACAAAAATCATATTGTATGTAAAGCATTAGGGTGATGTACTTCTCATTGTGGTTCTTTATGTGGATGATTTGTTGATTAGTGGACCAAATGAGAGACCTAATGCTGAATTCAAGGCTGATTTGAATGCTACTTTCAAGGTGAAATATTTGGGGTTTTTGCAGCATTACTTGGGTATACAATTTAAGCAGTGTGGTGATGGTATTGCCTTGTGTCAAAAAAGTTACAAAGAAACATTGCTATGTAAGTTTGGACTTGAGGATTGCAAACCTATTGCTACTCCCATGGAAACAGGTTTGAAATTGAGTCTTTATGATGTTGGTGATGTTGCAGATGTTACTCTTTACCAAACTGCTATTGGATGACTCAATTATGTATGCAACACAAGGCCGGATATTTAGTTTTTAGTCTCACGGGTCAGTAGATTTATGCATAGCCGAGAGGGTCTAAGCATTTGCAAGATGTCAAGAGGATTTTTTGCTACTTGAGTGGCACTTTACATCTTGGCTTTGTTTTATCCCAAGGTGGGATCATTGCCGCTAGACTTACATGCTTTATTGGATTCAAATTGGGTTGGTTGTTTTGACACACGAGTGTCCACATATGGTTTTTGTTTCATGCTTGGCAATTAATGTATATCATGGTTGAGCAAGAAGTAACCTATTGTGTCCACTTCTAGTTGTGAGGTTAAGTATAGGGTAGTCTTCACAGCTATGGTTGAGTGTGTATGGCTCAGATGCCTTATGGTTGATTTGGGTGTTGGATAAGGTGTTGCCAACACTATCTACACTGACAGTCAGAGTACATTGGCAGTTGCGAGGAACCCAGTTTTTCATGCTCGCACAAAGCACATTGAGGTGCATTACCACTATGTCAGGGAGAGACTCTCAGCAGGAGAGATCAACTTGGCTTATGTGACAACGCAGGACAACCTTGCAGATCTTTTCACAAAGGAAATCTCTTGTGAGAAGTTTGAAGCTTTCTGCAAAGCTTTAGGCTTACTCCCCTCTGTGGAATGCATGCCCTCAAGGCATGCCACTTCCCTTTACTCTATGTGCTAGCTCTCGTTCACCACATCACTCCAAGGGGGATTTGTTACCATATACATGTGGTAGTGAACACAATTAGGACTGCCGGGGCATTTTTTCCCTCTTTAGGAGGTCTTTCCCCCATGCATTGTATATACGTCCATCATTCTAGGGCTATCTATTTTTCCATTGCACACTAAGTAATACACTCTCTAATTTGTGCCTTGAGCTTCCTTGTCTTCTCCAAGCTGCGTGTGTTTTCCTACAACCCTAATTCCAACATCGATGTGGCATAGATCATTTGATTTCCCAATGTCCTAATAATCCAAATTCACCAAGGATCATGCCATTGAACTTAATTGAGATTACTGAGGTGCCATCACAAAGTACACCGGTGGTACCAGTAAATGTACTCACAGGATCTATGCTCCAAAACCAAAATTATATTCTTGAAGAAAGAGACATGGCATCAATCACCCAATCCAAGAAGAAGAAGCAAAAAAACACAAAGGAAGAGATCACAAAAGGTAATGAAGACAAACCCAAGTTCAAAGACTAACATAGGGACAGGTGACGACCCCGCGTATATGAACAACGCTAAAAATGATTTTGATTCAAGTGAGACCATGGAGACTAAAACGACCATTAGAAAGGAAAAAACAAGGAGGATCATGATGAGCCACAATGGACACAACCCATGGAACATAGGAAGAAGATTGGAACTTACCCAAACCCAATAGAGGAGATCAAGCGAGTCAAGAAAATAAGGAGTTTGGTAGATGAGACCCAAACGGAGCTAGAACCAACACCTAGGAAGATCCAAAGTACAAACACAATGTTTCCTACACAAAATCAACCTCACAAAGACCATAGACCACTAGCCATACCTAGTGTCATCCAAGAAGAAAGTGACTTTAAGTCATTGGGACATGGGCGTACTCCCTTCTTGTTGGAGAGAATGTTTACAGAGGGATTACCTTACCCTATTGAAGAAATGGAGTTTCCATCTTCCCCATGTCAAGGAACTGAAGCCCAAAGAGTTTCATTAAATATTGCCAAATTGATGGATTTCATGGCTTCAGAAGTTAGAACCACCATCATGCATAAACTATATGTTGATCCCGAGCTATTCCTAGCTCTTTGAGCTTTCCTCAATAAAGAACTGAAAGTCGGATTACCGCAATTTGCATCGATGGCTAGGTCTAATGAAGCGCCAGTAGAGGAGGAACCCTTAGATCCACAACCCAACTTGGAGGAGAACTCTGTTGCTGAAATACCTCATCCAGATATTTGGGGTGAATACCTTCAAAGCGTCATGTGGTGCAGCCCACAAGCCATTGGCATTGCACAATTGGAGGCTGCAAAGAAGTCAAAGTTGAGCCGTATTGTAAGGAGACGCCAAAACCAAGAGTTATCTCAACAACTAAGTAAAGTGGAAGAAAAATCCCAATCCACAACACAACAAGATCCCATGGACTTACACCCTGCACCTGATCATTTCAAATCCTACACCACAGAGGAGTGTAACATTGCATATATAAAGGCCCAAAGAACACCTACTAATGGAAGTAATGGAGTTTATGATGGTTCGGTGATAGTTAAAGAAATAGAGGTAGCGGACCCAGGTGAGGACTCTAAACCTGAGGATTATGTACTTAAGGAGATTCTCAAGGAATTCAAGGATATATTTTCTTGGACATATCATAACATGAAGAGCGTTCCACCTTCCATAGTGCAACATACAATTCCAATGATTAGAACTGTTAAACCAGTCCAACAAAGACCCTACCCAATGAATCCTAAGTATGCAAAGATTATTCAGGAAGAACTCAAAAATTTTATCAAAAGTGGATTCATATACCCTATTGAGCACTCAGAATGGGTGTCTCCAATAGTAATTGTGCCAAAAAAGAATGGGAAACTCAGTGTGCGTGGATCTCAAGAAGGTTAATGCAGCCTCTAGGAGAGATCACTATCCATTGCCATATCCAGAACATGTGCTTGAATGAGTTGCAGGAAAGGAATCTTATAGCTTTTTAGATTGGTACTCTGGTTACAATCAAATCATGACTGCGCTAGAGGACCAAGCTAAAACCACTTTTATAACTAAATTTGGAGTGTTTGCATTTCGTGTTATGTCGTTTGGCCTAACCAATGTCCCTGCTATATTCCAAAGATAAATAAACACTACTTTAAGGGAATATTTAAGGGAGTTTTGAGAAGTTTTTTTAGATGAACTTTGTGTGTATTCTTTGTCGAAATAACATCTATCATGTTTACAAAAAGTGTTTGAAAGGTGCAGATTGTATTGCATCTCATTAAACCCTTTCAAATGCCAATTTTGGGTTAGACATGGAGTCATTTTAGGACATATAATTTCCAAGAAGGGGACCTACACAAATGAGAGCAAAATTAAAACCATTTCCAATTTCCACCACCTACAAACTATAAAGCAGTTTAAAGGTTCATGGTATCGAGGATTTATTTTAAAATTTGCTGAGATAGCCCACCCATTGTACAAGCTTTTTATTGAGTTTCAATGGACCACGAAGTGTGACCATGCTTATGAGTTATTAAGAAGAGCCTTGACAAGTGTCCTAATCCTATGAGTGCCCGATTGGAATGTAATTTTTCATGTGCATATTGATGCATCAAACTTTGCTACTAGGTGTGTTTTAGCTCAACTAGAAGAACATAAATTGGACTACCCCATTAGCTTTGAAAGTCACCAACTGAATGATGCTGAGAGGAACTACACCACTACAGAGTGGGAAGGTTTAGCTATGATTTATGCAGTAAAGAAATTTTGCTATTACCTTCTTGCCAACAAGTTTGTTTTTTATGTGGATCATCAAGGATTGTTGTATTTAGTAAGCAAAACATGTTCCACGAGAAGAATTACATGATGGTTATTAATTCTTCTTGAGTTTGACTTTACCATCATGGTGAGACCCAATCAAAGGCATGTCGTGGCTGATCATTTATCTCGCATACCCAATGGTGAAGCCCCCACTCGAATCGATGATGAATTGTCCAATACTTCCCTATTGCTAGTCGAGACCATGCCTGAATGGGGTGAGAAGATTGTAAACTTTTTAGTTAATAGTTTTCCACCCAAGGAGCTTCGTAAGGATATAGCTCAAAAGCTACTAAAGTAATGTGAACCTTATTCTCTAATTGCAAGTACTTTCTACAAGCTAGGGAGGACAATATTCTTAGACAATGTGCTCGTGAGGATGAGTATTTGTACATGTCAAGACTAGGGACTTGCTACGCGCCGTGTGCGAGCCACAAAGGCTCCTAGCACACAGTCATACAACAGACAAGCTCACAAGGAAGAATGGTGTGTCACTCACCTTCCTGCGTAGTTGCGAATGAAGGATTCCTGCGCCGCGAAGAAGAGGGAGACGCCGCTACGCCGCACTCAACCGCCTCGCCGCCGTCGTGCCGCCGCAACGCTCGATCACACACACACTCTCACACTCTCTCTCACACGTACACACACACACACACACACACACAAGGAGATGGTGAAGGAGAAGGTGGAGATGAAGCAAGAGCGGCTTCTATTGCACAATGAGAGAATGAGTAAAAATTAGGTTTAGTGGCTTTTATATGAGCTCACCCCATTCACACTTGGGCGCCCATAATTAGCCAACTAACTCCTTGAATATTCCAGTTAGAGTGCGCCTGTCATCGGCGATCACCCTTACCCTGTTCCTATTGGTCCGACAAGCCCGGTACCTGACTCTAAATAATACAACGTTTATAGATCATAGGGTGTCCGTGTGCCGTGAGGGTTAACATGCCCCCCTTCTTGATGTAGATTCCGTCCTCGGAAGCTATCCAGTTGAAGCTCATTCGTCGAGATGGAAGAGCAGTCGACATGGATGTGCGTAGCCTTCTTCAATCACTGCAAAATCAAACAACATTGCCACAGTAATTGCATTCTCATATACAATTAAAAATCATATGCAATAGACAGACAAATTGATTGGTAACAGAATTTTAGACAATTTGTCAGCAATAAACATTAAATTGCAATATAATCAAATGCATAAACAGATGTAAAGGTAAAAAATTAAACAAGTCCGGGGTCGCTAATTTAACGGTCAAAAGGCACTAGAGCTCGACTATTAATACCATAAGTAACTTCTCAATTTTCTTTGGTCAATTAAGTTGTTTAATCGCGAGAGCCAAGTATTTGATGTTTGAGGGCTGACTAGAGGCTATACCTAGAAGACCTTGTAGTTAAGCTACGATAAAAGGAATTTCTCATGAAATCATCGTCTGACTGATTACCTTTTCTTTGACCCCCCAAAGCCTTTTCACATTGATTCAATTTTGATGTGTGTGCTTATTTTGTATGCCTTGGGTTTTTTGCTTTTCAAGGAAAAGCGCCCACACTGGGAACCTCTAGGGCTCTAGTACCATAGGCGATACATGTGAGTGAGGTACCAATTTAAGCAGGGATTTCTCTTCCAGCTTAAAATTTTACATTGTGGCACTTTGATTTTTTGTTTGTTCATTTTCAGCATTTTAAATTTGTAACTTTGGGGGGTCATATAACACTGTTACCCTCCCCAGGCTCATCACATTAGTAAACTCCCTTTATGATACTTAAGCTAAAGGTCAATAGGGTTAAGCCCACTAGAAAGCCCTAGTACATTTCACACAATGCTGCCTAAATTGGATTAAGAACCTAAGTAACCATTGCGTATTCGGAAGGCATTCCCCATGGTATTAAGAGAAGATTTCTAATACCTAGCTTGGTCAAACTAGCTTAGTGGAACTGCTTGATTTTTAAACCTAGACAAGTGATTATGACAAAACATTACATTGAATTAAATGTTTGATACTAAGCAAATGCGCTGAATATTATGCTACCAATCACAATCAAAGCAGACAAACATGGATGCAAAAAGATAAGGGCAATGTTAATGGACATAAAACACCTGTTTGTGTTGATGGTCGCGCTTGATTTTAAGTGTGAACGAGAGAAAGGTTCCATGAAGTTCCAAATCCTATCAACATCAACACGCTCCTGTACACCCTAGGAAACAAAAGGAATACCTCTAGGAGGCACATTAGTGGGAAAAGGTACCAACACTTATGAACACAACAAAAAACATAAGGAACCCTAACCTAATTATTTGCACTCCCCCTAAAGAGTCAAGGGAATAGGATATTGTAGAGGTTGGGGGGAAACCCTAAGGCTAAACCCCTATCCTCGTCGTCGAGATAAACAAAGTCATCATCCATGAGACCATATGTGCCATCCGTGTAGTCATG
The DNA here is from genome assembly GCF_014529385.1 of Adiantum capillus-veneris. Taxonomy (NCBI): domain Eukaryota; kingdom Viridiplantae; phylum Streptophyta; class Polypodiopsida; order Polypodiales; family Pteridaceae; genus Adiantum; species Adiantum capillus-veneris. Next base: position 124,333,479 of record NC_140959.1, read on the forward strand.
TAAATTTTCTTCTTCATCATAGGTGCCCATGTTTACTAAGAAGGTCACTAGACGCCTATAGTCATCTTGGTCAAAAGGGTAGGCTTGTGCAATGGGAGAAACGCTCTCTACTAAGTATGGATCATACGTGGTCAAGAGACGTATCAGCCATTCTAACTCCTCAAAATTCCTCTCACATGCTAGCGTACCTATCAAATCCCATTCACATGCAAGCACTGAAAAGACCATGTGAAATATTTGTGAAAAGTAACGAGGGTACCTCTCACCCAAGGCAGGAGTGGATGACTCTAGCGTACTAGCCATATCTGTACACGCAAATAGATGATGGTTAGAGTGCAAATATTACAAGGGTCGTGTTCTTGTGCATAATTTGTTTTTATGATTTGTGTTATGGCTCTTGCTCTTTTACTTTTTTATCTTGTTTTTGTGAGTATAAGGCTTTATATATACATTCCCTAAGATCGGAGATTGAGAGGTCAGGGAGGAAGGTTGAGAGGGAAGCAAGTGAATGACGGATGTCAGCAAACACTCCCCCCTTCCTTGGGTAGATCATACCTTTTGGAATGATGTCATCACCTTTTGAAACCAATTGTTCCAAGTTGTTATGGGTAAAGGCTTTAACCAATAGTTTTCGATCACCCTATGTGTTTCATCTAGTTGCAAGGGTGGTAAGGTACTCTCCCATGATTTTATTTGCAACATTGTTGGAGATGGTGAATCTACAACGGGAGGTGCAAACTCTTTCTTGCTTGTATGGATATGTACAATGGTAGGTGGAGGTTGTGTCGAAGCTTCTATTTCCGTATAGGAACTACATGAAGAGCAAGAAGCTTCATTTTCTTTTCCTGTTCCTGAGCTAGGTGGAACAAATCGTTCTTTCTTTGGTACCCAAACTAGCTCTGGAGCAGGTGTGTCGCATCCGTGATTTTTTCCTTTCCACGATTTTCAATTTGTTTTGGAGCCACAGGATTTGGTTTACATGGGTCAGGTGATAGGTAAGAGTACAATTTACGTTTGGGCACCCAGATTTGATCATTTCCTTTATAGTATCCTTGGGCTTTTAATAGTTGTTTAGGAATCCAGCGCCACGTTTTCTTACATTTCTTGGAGCGAGTGGGACGTTTCTTACGAGGCTTCCGTTTCTTAGCATCAGCCATGGTTACTAAAGAAGATTTAGGGACCCACTTGTATGCTTTCTTTGTTATATTAGGATGGTTCTTGTGTGTCTCAAGCTTTCTTTCAACTACATCAGTTGAAGATCTAGAGAGTTGGGCTATGGGGACGTATGGTTCAACCTCCTAGACATGCAATGTCTTGGGTTTTATTTCCTTAGGAAATATCTCAGGGACTATGGCTTGAGTGGTAGGGATAAGATTTGGTTTTTGCGTTGTGACACCCCCAGTCCCCCAATCAATAGTGCATTTGGTGGCTATCATCCACGTGCGTCCTAGGTTTATATTACCTTCCATAGTTCCAGTAGGCATGACCAAAAAGTCTTGAGCTACAATTCCATTGTCATAACTGACAGAAGTGTGCCAGATTCCAAAAACCGTAGTTTTTTTCTTGTTGACACCCTTGACTTGGATAATACTCTCAGATAGAGGTGGCTTCCCTAACTGACACCACACCCCATAGGATAGCAGATTATATTTAGCACCCGTGTCCAATAAGGCGTTATATAGCACTTTTCCATAGGCACTATTTAACTCAATAGGGTATCGTAGAGGTGTGTCAGAGTCCAACAAATCCTCTTCGATTTCCACGTGGAATGCATTTGTGACTCCAAGGTTAGCCTCTCATTTTTGTCTTATACGTTGTTGTCGCTCCTTAGCCTCAGCTTGATCTTGTATCTTGTTTAACTCGGTTTGTGCTTTGGCGGTCTTCTTTTGATGAATAGCCCGTAGTTCTTCTTGGCTTAAAGGATCATAATATCTTTTGAATTTACTCCCATTGAGGAATCCAATGGTTTCAACTCCATCAAGAGTTTCCACACAAAGGGTACCTTGTGGGGTAATTTCACATACTCTATATGGTCCTTTACCAGCATATTTCAACTTTTTCTTCTCTTTACGTACTCCATACATAAGGACTTCATCACCAACTTTGATGTCCTTGTCCTTCACATGGCGATCAAACCACTTCTTTCTCCTATCTTTTTCCACAAGAGCATTTTGCACAGCCAACTGTCTCTCTTCGTCTAGTTTTTCTAAGATATACAAACGCTCGGTTAAGGGGTTACCATTCCATCCTTCTTGTGAAGCTACTCTAAGACTAGGAATGACAAACTCCCAAGGCATAACCGCTTCTTGGCCGTATACCATTTTGAATGGCGTACAATTAATAGCCACTTTATAAGCAGTACGATAAGCCCATAGAGCAGATGTCAACTTCAAATCCCAATCAGTGCGATGAGCTTCTACCGTCTTGGTTAAAATAGAGATTAGAGTCTTGTTGGTGCTCTCGGCTTGTCCATTAGCTTGCGGGTAATAAGGTGTAGACTTATGGTGGGATATCATAAAGGTCGTGGTAAGCTCTCTTATTACCTCATTTATAAAATGGGTACCATTATCACTAACAATTTCAAAAGGCAACCAAATCTTGTGATAATGTTCTCAAAAAGAAACTTAGCTGTTGTCCTCGCGTCAGCTTTTTGTGAAGCCTTAGCTTCAGCCCACTTTGTTACATAGTCCGTAGCAACTAGAATATATCGAGATTGAGTGTTGCGAGCTGCGGGACTAATTGGACCTACAAAGTCTAAGCCCCATTTTTCAAATGGTTGGGTTACTTTAATAGGATGTAAGGGCATTCTGTCTTTGCGCTGTGTGGTCTTGTAATATTGGCACTCATCACACCCTTTTGTAAAAAGTGATGCATCCTTAAATAAAGTTGGCCACCAATAGCCTGATTGCAGCACCTTTCTAGCAGTCAGGTCTCCTGAAAAATGTCCTCCTGCTATGCCCATATGTGCTTCTTGCAAGATATACAAATATTCATCCTCGCGGGCACAACACCTAAGAATATCGTCCTTGCCTAGTCTATACAGAGTTTCGGCAATCAAACAATAGGGTTCACATTCTTTTACTAGCCTTCGAGCGATATCCTTACGAAGTTCCTTGGGTGGAAAACCATTAACTAAAAAGTTAACAATGTTCTCACTCCATTCAGGCATAGTCTCAACTATGAATAGGGAAGTATCGGGTAATTCATCATCAACTCCTGTAGGGGCTTCACCATTGGGTATGCGAGACAAATGATCAGCCATGACGTGCCTTTTACCGGGTCTCACTACAATCGTGAAATCAAACTCCAGAAGAATTAACAACCATCGTGTGATTCTTCCTGTGGAGCATGGCTTGTTTACCAGATACAGCAACGCTTGATGATCCACATGAAATACAAACTTGTTTGCCAGAAGGTAGTAGCGAAATTTCTTTACTGCATAAACCATTGCTAAACCTTCTCGCTCTGTAGTGGTGTAGTTTCTTTCAACATCGTTCAATTGACGGCTTGCAAAGCTAATGGGATAGTCCAATTTATGTTCTCCTGGTTGAGTGAGAACACACCCAATAGCAAAGTTTGATGCATCAATATGCACATGGAAAATGACATCCCAGTTAGGTGTCCTTAAAATCGGAGCACTTGCTAGTGTTTTCTTCAATTGTTCATAGGCCTGGTCACACTCTTCAGTCCATTTAAATTCAATGAGAAGCTTGTACAAAGGACGTGCTATCTCAGCGAAAAATAAAATAAACCGTCGATAATAACCCACGTGTCCCATGAACCTTTGAACTCCCTTGTAATTGGTTGGTGGTGGTAACTCTAGAATTACTTTAATTTTTCTCTCATCGGTTGAGATACCATTCTTAGATACTATATGCCCTAAAATAACTCCATGCTTGACCCAAAATTGGCATTTGAACGGGTTCAATGAGATACGATATAACCTACACTTTTCAAACACCTTCCGCAAACATGATAGATGTTCTTTCCAAGAAGAGTAAACACAAAGGTCGTCTAAGAAAGCTTCACAAAACTCTCTCAAATATTCTTTAAAAGCAGTGTTTATTAATCGTTGGAATGTAGCAGGGGCATTTGTTAAGCCAAAAACCATCACACGAAATGCAAACACGCCAAATTCTGTGATGAAGGCAGTTTTAGCTTGGTCCTCTAGCACTATCGTGATTTGGTTGTAGCCTGAGTACCCATCTAGAAAGCTATAAGCTTCCTTGCATGCAACTCTTTCGAGTACATGTTCGGAATATGGTAGGGGGTAATGGTCTCTTCTAGTAGCTGCATTAACTTTTTTGAGGTCCACGCACACCCTGAGTTTCCCATTCTTTTTTGGCACGATAACTATTGGAGACACCCATTCAGAGTGTTCAATAGGATATATGAACCCACATTTGATAAGCTTTTCTAGTTCTTCTTGAATGATCTTTGCGTACTTAGGATTCATCGGGTAGGGTCTTTGTTGTACGGGCTTCGCAGTGCTAATCATAGGGATTGTATGTTGGACCACAGAAGGTGGAACACCTTTCATATCATGGTATGTCCAAGCGAATATGTCCTTGAATTCCTTGAGAAGCTCTTTGAGGACCGCCTCTTCAACTTCTGTGAGGTCTTGGGCAATAAAAACAGGTTTTGATTCTTCACTGGGGTCGGCTAATTCTATTTCTTTAACTATTGCTGGACCATCATAGATTCCATTATCCCCATCGATAGGTATTCTTTGGGCTTTTGTGTACACAACCTTTGCTTCCCCTGTGGTGTAAGATTTGAAATGTTCTGGTGCAGGATGCAAGTCTGTGGATTCTGGTTGTGCTTTGGTCTATGCTTCTATTTCTGCTTTCTTGTGTTGTCGAGCTAACTCTTGGTTTTGACGCCTCCTTGCAGTGCGGCTCAACTTTGGCTTGTCTATGATCTCTAATTGGGCTATGTCATGGGGTCGTGGTCTACACCACATAACATTTTGGAGATATTCACCCCAATTGTCTACCAATTTACGATGAGCATCACATGCTCCTATATAACTGAGCCATTGTGCTGAGGATCTCTTCTTTTTTATCCTAGCACGTACATTGGCTCGATATCGATGCCTCTTAAAGTTTTTCTTTTTCTTATTTGAGACCTGCTTTTGATTTGCATTTAGATCTGGCTCACTAAAGGAGTCCTCGTTGGTGTCCTCTTCACTCTCGGAGGAGCTATCATCGGTTGATGTGCTCGGTCCTTCCGAATGTTTTGACTCTGAACTTGCTCCACTCTCTAATTCATGAGATTCAGAATCCGTTTCACTCTGGGAGTCAGTGTCTGAGTCGTGTTGGTCAAAGTCTTCTATTGAGCTATCGGTGTCACTGTCAGATTGGTCTACAATTGCCTTGCCCTTAGAAGATGCATGTATGGCACTTATCATGTTCAGAGGTGCAATTTGTGGTACCTCTTCCCCCTCTAGTGTGACCCATGTGGTTCCTCTATTTCCCCAGGTATCTATGGTTGCAGCTAGGTGTACCCAGTCTACGTTATCTAATTCCGTCATACCCGGTAACACATCCATGTAAGGAGAATCTTGGCCAATGTTTGTATCCTTCTTACAAGTGTAACAATATTGTAGTGGGGCCGAGTGAACTGTGGTGTCAGAGCGATGATCAATAATGGTTTTACTCCCTAAGGGGTGTACCTTACCAGTCACCAAATCCACTCTAAGGACAGAGTCTTGGAATTGCAAATAGACATGATTTTTAGACCAATCATGAACCATTTGTGCTTCCCTCATGAATGGTCGTCCTAAAATCATTTTATATAACATAAGGTGTTTAGAGAAATCCATTACAATGAACGTATGTCGTACCTTGTGTCCTAGAACTTTGATCTTAAGATCCTTGAGCATCCCCATAGGTTTGGCTATGGTACCATTTGCCATCTTTACCACAATGTTAGTAACACTGAGGCGGGGTTTTCCCATGGATTCCCAACAATCTTTTGTAACGATGCTAACTCCCGCACCACCATCAAGAATTCCCTTTATAGTTAATCCCTTGGTAGTGATGGGTAGGGTCGCATTAGACTCGTCGCCTTCAAAATACTGCCCTAATTCGTTAATGGGTACCTCGATCACAGACTCGTGTCCATCTAAGTCAAGTGATTGCACATGATTTTCCTCATCAATCATAATCGAGTCAGGCTTACTTGGTTGCGCAAACTGCGGTAATCCCGTTTGTAGCTCTCTGTTAAGGAATGCTCGAAGTGCAAGGAATAACTCAGGATCTCCATACAGCTTTGCTATGATCGTGGTTCGGACCTCAGAAGACATGAAGTCCACTAGTTTGGCAACATTCATTGGCATTTTGCAGGGTGTAGGTCCTTGACTAGGAACTGGTGAGGATGGAATCTCATATTCCTCAATGGGATCAGGTATTCCTTCGTTAAACATCCTTTCCAACAAGAAAGGTGTATGCTCACTTTCTGATGTCCCGTCCTCACTCCCTTCTTGGATGATACTAGATATGGCTAACGGTCTATGGTTCATGTGGGGTGGATGAACTTGCGTGGGAAACATTGTGTCATGAATTTTGACATGCATGGGTTCTTGTTCTAGTTTCCTTTGAGTCTCCTCCACTAAACCTCTTAGATGTTTCACCTGCTCAATCTCGTCTACTGGGTTTGGGTACGTCCCAATCTTCTTTTTACGATTCTTCCCTTTTTGCCCCTGCGGTTTATCTTGGGGGTCTTGGATTGGATTTGGAAACACTTGTGGTGTTTTCAGAGGCTCTTTATGGTTATCTCTTATTCGGTTTTCATTTGGTTCCATGTTACGGTTTTCTTTGTCGGTCTTTCCCTTTGTGGTATTGGTTCTAGTCTCCATTGTCTCGATTGAATCTGAATCATCCTCGAGGTCATTCGTATACACGGGGTCATCTCCTGTTCCTATGTTTGTTTTGGAACTTGGCTTTGAATTTCCCATATTCTGCGACCTCTTCCTTCGTGTCTTCTTTTTCTTTGCTTGGATAACTGACGCGGTATTTCTCTCTTCGAGGATATGGCCTGGCCCTTGAAGCATGGACCGTGTAATCGCATAAGCGGGTGCGACGGGTGGTATTGGCGATGTCACACTAACAATTTCGACCAAATTTAGGGGTGTGATTTTAGGCGCATTTGGGTTATAGGGGCATTGGGCAATCAAGTGATCTATGCCACAACGATTACATGTGAGTATTGGCATTGCAGACGTACTCCCTTGATTCATTTGCATCTGTGCAGCATTCTTTTGCAGCCTAATAGGGCACTCCGCTGCCCGATGTGGTCCACCACACTCGTAGCATTGAAGAGGTGGCCTCCTAGCCTGGGTGTTGATATTTTGACCTCTGGATGCGAGAGCAGCAGCTTGATAAACCGGCTTGACTTGCCCCCAACAATCTTCCATGTAGTATATAGGACACTCTTCCAATGTATCAAGTCCGTAGGCAATACTAGTGTCTATTTCCTCCTCACAGCCATCTGCATAAGCATTAGATGGCTCGCAACCCACTTGGTTCATAGGGGCGACTCTTGGATGCCGGGGCTGCGGTCCTAGCACAGGGGGTGGTAGCGGTGTAGCTTGTACAACATTTTGAGATCTAGGGACCATGTGTTGCGGTAGTTGCTCAACAGGTGGAGCAGGCATCAATACAGGAGCTCGAGGCGCATCCGTCCAGGCTACAGGTGGTCTATTTGCCATCATACGTTTGATCATTAAACAATCCTTAGCTTGGTGACCATACCTACCACATGCGTTGCAAGTTCCATTAAATTTTACTCTAAACGTGGGGCACTCACTAGTGCTATGTGGACCTAAGCAAATGGAACACCATTGTTGCTCCCTTCTTGGATACATGTGACTATTTTGAGGGGGTCGATTATCCTTAAGAGACTCTTGGATTGCCTTGGTGAGGTCTGTCAAGAATGTCTCAAATACCTTTGGCTCATTGGAAATGGGCTTTGCAGTCATGGGTTCATACTCAATGGCTTGTGAGCTAGTGGATCTCGTGTCAGTAGACACCCTCATGCCTGCTATCATCAAGTTGTCCTCTAATTGGATTGCATTGGCAGTGACATCTTCCCAGGTTGTGATACCTCTAATCACTAGTCCATTATAGATTCCTTCATTCCTCAACCCTCGAATGAATCGATCAAGCAGTTGGTTATTGTTGAAGCGCTCATTTATAGGGCAGCGAGAGTTTAAGTGCTTTAGACGACTAATGAAGTCCCTTATTGGCTCTCCTTCCTTACGTTCGGCCTTCTGTAGCTGAGATGCTACACCCCAAAGCACACCTTCTCGTATGTACTCCTTTAGAAACAACCTTCGAAGGGTAGGGTAGATTGTTTTCTCGTCCACCCTTAGGGTTCTATACCAATCTCCAGCCTTCCCACTTAATGTCAAGCTTAAGACATTGCACTTATGTAGTTCGTTGCGTTCCCCTAAGGAATCACATACTTGTTCAAACACTTCAATGTGTTTTCTATCATCTTCGTCCCCATTGAATTTTTGCGTGAGTTTGGCAATTTGTACTGCCTTACTTCTAGGCTCTCTATCAGATGCATGACGCATATTTTCCGCGATAGATTGACCTATGGTTTGAGCAAACGCTGCCAAGTCACCTATGTGAGGAGGCAGGGCCGGTGGAGGTACTCTTGGAATCATATGTGAGAGAGGGACGGGTACCGGTCTTGGCATATGTGTGGATGATGCAGGATATGGAACATAACCGGGCATAGGTCCACTCGGATAAGGGCTAGGGAGCGGCACTCGAGGAGCATAAACAAGTGGTACAATTGGAGGTGCGGGGGCCATGTGTGCATAAGGGGCTAGAGGCACATACGGTCGAGGCCCCATATTAGGTACTACGACACTAGGTAGTGGCACTGTGCTAACCGTAGATGTCATCGGTACATTCTCTGTCAGGCCTATCCTTGGAGTGAGCACTGTGTTTTCCTTAATAGAGGGTTGAGCCAAGTTAGGGAAGCTAAAGTTGTCACTCGGAGGCTCAGATTGCATAGAGACCCCAGGCGAAATGACGTAAGATGGGTCCATGGGACTCATTAGAGGAGTCTCCATTTGTGATAGAGTAGGCTGTTGAGCCTTGCTCGTATCCAAAAATCTCATGGAGCCAGTTGAGAGTATATTTACCCCTCGGTTTTGCCTTTCCGATTGAATAATGCCATGGATAACATTACAGATCATTTTCTGTTGATCTTCAATGCTCGTGGCACTAGAGGTGGATTGTACAATCTCTATCCATCCTACATGGTAGGCGTGGCCAGAGTGTAGATCCGTCAACACCTCAGTGTGGAGGTCGTATGTCCAATGATCATTAATGAACAATCCTTCTAGAGTCGACGTCTTAACGGTTTCTTGTGAGGTAGAAGCAATGTTGCTCCCCGTGGTTTTACTTGTCACCAACGGTACTCTAGAGGGAACTTCTGAAGGAGGCAGCTCAACAGGGCCTTCTTGGTAAGAAGTTGGCAGGATATCCACATGGACACTCTTTGGGGGTGTGGGGTCCACGTGCAATGTGAAAGGAGAGTCCACTTCCCCACCCCCTTCGTGTGCTTCATTTGCATCAGGTTCCGAGCGAGTAGCTCTACCTAATGTTTCCATGAAACGGCTAAACATACTAGTACTAGGCTGTGGAGCTTCGGGAGGTGCATGGCCTTCTCTCTCAGTGTTTTGGGTAGGGTATGCTTCCATGATTTCTGAGTCGGAGGAGGAATCACTAGCGGCTATTTTAGGGTCTTGGGTGGTGCTACCTTGTGTCCCCGCTGAGGGTCTAGAGCCTATTGTGGATGGTAATGGGTGTCCGTATGAACAGAGGCACCCTCAATATACTCGTGTTCTAGCACCCGCCCAGAGCGTAAGTGCATGTGCTTTTGATACCCTAAGGTGTAAAAAAGCTGCTCTAGGAGGTCTTGTGACTAGTTTTTTGCGTGTTTTTTGTTTGTTTTTTTGCTAGATTTTTTAGAGCGTGTCGTGGAATGGGCCGTGTGATAGCTCGAAACGAGCGTATCGCTAGGAGGGATGCGCTGTGCTTTACAGCCCACCATTTGGTTCTATTTTGCTCCAGAAAAGCCCGAAACAGTCTTTTCCTAGCTGGGGAACTAGGCTCCAAATAGCAAGTCTAAGGGTGCAAGTGGGAAGAGAAGGGAGGAGAGTGGAGGACATGCCCCACATGCTCTCATTCCCTCTTGAGGGGGTAGGGTATATATATAAGAGTGAGTCTAGAGTATATCAGAGGAGTGAGGCTTGGGCTTGGGCTTGGGCTTGGGGAAATGATCCCGATCTCGATCAAAATTTTAGTGATCCCCCCAGTCACTCACGCTTAAATATTTTTGATTTTTTATAACCTCCCCCTCACTCACGTTTTTATTTTTCGATTTTTTTTTTAAAAAAAAATTAAATTTTTAAATTTTTTTATAAAAAAAAATTTACTTTTTTTTTTTTTTTTTTTTTGGATATTATTTGGTGCGCGTTGACCTCACCTAACTATTTACTGTCCCACCTACCTACTGACGTGCTAATCAGTGGTTCACCTAATTACTAACCTGCTTAATTAACTAATTATGCGCCTAACTGTGCACAAACCAGAAAATGCAGAAAATTGAAACTTGACAGAACTGTGCAGTGCAAACCAGAAAATGCAGAAAACGCAGAAACGCAAGAAATGCTAACTGTGTAAGCTGAAATGTGAGCTTAATAGAACTAGCAAAACAGAGCTTAACAGAACACAGAAAACTTGAATGCAGTCAACAACATTGTGTCTTTCTCTACTGTTTTTGCATAACAACAATAATCAAACTTAAGCCGCGCCTTTCCTACATAAAAAATAGCTTCAATACAATTTACAGGTCGCCATTGGAGCTTCACGCGCAGCAGATCCCCGGCAGCAGCGCCAAAAATGTCAAGACTAGGGACTTGCTACGCGCCGTGTGCGAGCCACAAATACTCCTAGCACACAGTCATACAACAGACAAGCTCACAAGGAAGAATGGTGTGTCACTCACCTTCCTGCGTAGTTGCGAATGAAGGATTCTCGCGCAGCGAAGAAGAGGGAGACGCCGCTACGCCGCGCTCAACCGCCTCGCCGCCGTCGTGCCGCCGCAACGCTCGATCACACACACACTCTCACACTCTCTCTCACACGTACACACACACACACACACACACACAAGGAGATGGTGAAGGAGAAGGTGGAGATGGAGCAAGAGCGGCTTCTATTGCACAATGAGAGAATGAGTAAAAATTAGGTTTAGTGGCTTTTATATGATCTCACCCCATTCACACTTGGGCGCCCATACTTAGCCAACTAACTCCTTGAATATTTCAGTTAGAGTGCGCCTGTCATCGGCGATCACCCTTACCCTGTTCCTATTGGTCCGACAAGCCCGGTACCTGACTCTAAATAATACAACGTTTATAGATCATAGGGTGTCCGTGTGCCGTGAGGGTTAATAGTACATACTATAAGAAGCACACATAGGCATAGCCGGAGGACATTTTTTGGGAGAACTAACTACTAGGAACTTGTTGCAATCGGGCTATTGGTGGCCACATTATTCAAGGATGCATCATTTTTTGCAAAAGGATGTGATGAATGCCAATGTTACAAGACCACACAATTGAAGGATCGGATGCCCTTACATCCTATTAAAGTGATCCAACCATTTGAAAAATGGGGTTTAGACTTTGTAGGCCCAATAAGTCCGGAAGCTTGTAACACCCAATCCCAATATGTTATTGTTGCAACTAACTATGTGACAAAGTGGGAAGAATCTAAGGCAACTTGCAAGGAGGATGCAAGGTCAACCGCTAAGTTTCTCTTTGAGAACATTATTACTCAATTTGGTTGTCCATTTGAAATTGTGAGTGATAGTGCCACTCATCTTATAAATGAAGTGATAAGGGAACTCATGACAAGTTTCATGATATCCCACAATAATTTGACACCTTATTATCCACAAGAAAATGGCCAAGCTGAGAGTACAAATAAGACTTTAATTGACAAGACATCGCACAGATTAGGATTTGAAGCTAACATCAGCTCTATGGGCTTATCGTACTGCATACAAAGTGGCTATTAATTGTACACCATTCAAGATCGTATATGGCCAAGAAGCAGTTATGCCATGAGAGTTTGTCATTCCTAGTCTATGAGTAGCTTCACAAGAAGGTTGGGATGGTAACCCTTTAGTTGAGCGTTTATATATCCTTGAGCAGTTAGATGAAGAGAGGGAATTGCCTGTGAAAAATGCACTTGTAGAGAAGGATAGGCAAAAGAAATGGTTTGATCGTCATTTAAAGAAAAAGAAAATCAAGGTTGGGGATAAAGTTCTTATGTATGGAGTGCATAACGAGAAGAAAAAGTTGAAATATGTGAGTATGAAAAAGTTGAAATACTCGTTATGTATGGAGTGCATAACGAGAAGAAAAAGTTGAAATATGCGAGTATGCAAAATCACCCCACAAGGTACCATTCGTGTGGAGACTCTTGATGGAGTGGAAACCATTGGACTCCTCAATGGGAGTAAAAATTAAAGATACTATGATCCTTTAGGCCAAGAGGAGCTACGTGCCATTCATTGGAAAAATGCAGCCAAGACACAAGCAGAATTGAAAAAGATACAAGCTCAAGTTGAGGCTCAAGAGTGACAACAACGTATTAGGCACCAACGAGAGGCCAAACTTGGAGTTACCGATGCATTTCAAGTTGAATCAGAGGACAATTTGGTAGATTTTGACCCACCTCTATGATACCATATCGAGTTAAATAGCACCTATGGGAAAGTGCTATATAACTCTTTATTGGACACAGGAGCTAAACATAATCTGTTATCCTATGGAGTGTGGTGTCAATTAGGAACGCCATCTTTATCCAAGAGTACCATCCAAGTAAAGGGTATTAACAAGAATAAAACTACTATCCTTGGAATCTTGCACACTCCTATCAATTATGACAACGAGGCCGTGGCTCAAAGCTTTTTGTTCATGCCTACGCGTGCTATGGAGGGCAACATAAACCTGGGACGTAAGCGGATGTCTGCAACCAAGTGTACTATCAATTGGGGAACTGGGAGTATCACAACACAAAAACAAACTCTCAGTCCTACCACTCAAGTGATAGTCCCTGAGTTATCACCTCCTAAGGGAACCCTGAATAGAACATTGCATATCCAAGAGGTTGAAACTTATGTTTCTATAGCACAAACCTCTAGAGCTTCCACTTCCATGGCTGAAATAAAGAATGAGGCACCCAAGGCTCAGCATGATTTGTCAAGGGCAACATACAAATGGGTCCCTAAAGCTTTGTCACCAACCACTTTTGATGCTCAATCTGGTTCAAAACATAAGCCTCGTAAGAGACGCCCCACTTACCCCAAGAAATGTTAGGAAACATTACATTGGATTCCTAAGCAACTATTAGAAGCCCAAGGCTACTATGATGGGAATGATCAAACTTGGGTACCTAAACGTAAATTGTATCCTGCCTTGTCACCTATAGGCCCATGTGAGTCAAATCTTGTAACTATGGAGACGATCAAAGACCACAGAAAGGGAAAGATCATGATGATACGTCACATCTGTTCTAGAGCTAGTTTGGGTGCCAAAGGAAGAACGATTTGTATCATTTAGCTTGAGAATAGGAATATGTGTATGATGTCTTTTCTTGTAAAATTGACATGTGAGCATGGGGATAAGATGTATATGCTATGTGCATGCCTTGTGTCAAGTTTCTCTGAGTTTGGAGCATTTTTCCAATGGATAACTCCATATTTTGCTTAAGGATTCCAACTTAGCAGTTTTTGGCTAAATGGTGGCTTGACATGGTCCAATTTGCATGAGACTTGATAGGTGAGCTATATGATGCATGGTGAAGATGATGGTGTGCAAAAATAAACATTTGCATGTATACAAGTGCCAGCCAAACGTCATACGCGTATGATGTCTAGAATGCAAAATTTAGGTTTTGATGCATGGGGAAGATGTGTGCCAGTTCCCTAAGCCCTAATTGCTAGTTTTCAACTTAAAAAGTCAAATATTTAGCATAGAAACTTCCTCTTTGGTATTTGAAGCTCTGAAATGGATTTCCACATCTGGGGATGACTTTCGCGATGATTCTTCTTGAGCTTGATCACCCAAGCTTGTAGATGCAGTAGGGCTCCTTTCCATGGCTTCGGTGTAGCCTTTGGCCTTATGGATACCATTTTTGGTGTTTACCGCTCAAATTGTGTCTTTTTGTGAGGAGATGGTCCGCAATAATTTTCCTTGATGTTTGACCATATGTTTTGGTGGTTGATGATGCTCGTGAAGTTTGATGGCAAACGGATGCACCTTTTGGCCATGAGAGCCAAATGACGTTTTGCATGTCCAAAGCCAAGCTTGATGTTTCGACCTACTTCTGGTATTTTTACCATGGAGAAAATTACATGGGCTTGTAGATAACCTTGAGGAGCACCTATTCATGAAGTTTGGTGTCAATCTGATGACTTGTTCCATATTGACTTTTGCAGGCTCCGAGAAGTTAGGTTTTTTTTAACTGACCTAAACCAGCATAGGAGGACATAGACGTGTTCACCTAGCCTAAATTCCCTATCAAAACTTGTAGCTATTGGGTAGCCGTTGTTGAGCTACAATGCTGTTTCGATCTCTTCTTGGCGATCTCACATTGCCACTTTCGTTAGTTTTTTGTGTTGACGTTAGCATAGAACAAGAAGAGTACATGGTAATGAGCCTATCTCTCATGTATGGTGTCAGTTGGTGTCCTATTTGCATCATAGAAAGTCGTAGAAGATCCGCACGCTCTAGGTCTCTCAAGCTCTCTCTAATTGTGAATAGTGAAAATGAGGTAGTAAGTGGGGCCCAAAATATCTTATATCGGGGGTCCCCAAGCCACTTGCCACAAAATTTGACATGTGCTCCCATCTTGTTGTAAAATGCACTTTCGGCTCAAAATTTTCTCCATTTGGACTCCGTTTGCCCCATTTCTAGAAAATTTGCCATTTCGTCCAAAAATTGGTCGGATTGGGCTTTCCGCAACTTTTTCCATACTTGCACCCAGACTTCACCATGTGTTGTCCTTGACTTGCTGATCACTCTTATATTTTTCTTTTGTCATTCCATCTCCATATCACTTGATTTTATTATTTTTCTTTGCTTTTTTCTAGATAAATAACAAAAATAAAAGAAAAATATCTAAATTAATCCAAAAAATATCAATAAATTGTTATGTACAATTAATTGTTCATGATATTTTTTGCCAAATTGCTCCTTTTTTTTGCATAAGAACTGCTATATTTATATATATACACACACCTAGAGGCTCATTTATGGCGTTTGTCCTCATATCTCTGTAGATTCACATTAGATAATGGCAAATATACTTGGATTCACCCAAAAAGAGCTTTCAAGTGAAGCTCATCTAGTTTCTCTAGGTCATCGACTCTTGAATACAATTCCTGGCGTTTCCATTTGACTTGTTGAGCCACTCTTAGTGTGGGGATCAGGAGCTCCATAGGCAAGATCGTATTAAGGGCAAACACCATCTTGTACGGTGTTGTTCCAATAGATGTTTTGTAGCCTACCCTATAAGCCCATAGTGTAGAGTGTAACTGTTGGTCCCAATATTCTCTTGAATTTGATATTATTTTGATCAAGATAGTGCATAGAGTCTTATTTGTATCTTCAGCCTGTCATTAGACTATAAATGGTATGGAGCAGACTTCCTGTGAACCACCATGAATTTTTCTAAAAGATTTTCAATAACTTCAGTGTGCCACAACCACTGGTATTTTCTATGGGTAGACCATATCTAACGAAGATATTTTCAAATAGAAACTTTGGAGTGGTCCTTGCTTCTTCTTTCTGTGTGGCCCTAGATTCATCCCATTATGTGACGTAATTTGTAGCCACAATGATATATTGGGCATGAGTTCCATAAGCGAGGGTAAAATCGGTCCAACAAAATCTATATCCCACTTAGCAAATGCTGTGGCTCCCATCATTAGCCTTAAGGACATCTCATCTCTCCTTATTGGCACTTTGGTATGTTGAAATGTATCACATCTCTTAACGTATTTGTCAGTGTCCATGTGTAATGTAGGCAACCTTATTCTAGCGATCAAGAATTTTTGCCATCTTATCCCCTGAAAAATGGCCTCCACTGAGTTCTTCATGTGCCTACTCTAGGATTGGCAAATACATGCCTTCAATTGCACATATCCTGAGCTAATTTTCCTTTCCTCTCTTATACAGTTGATTTTTAATTAGTGCAAAATCTCAAACCTCTATTTCTATGGCCCTTTGCCGTGCTCTAGATGTATTTTCAGGAAACTTCCTCGTTGTTAGGTAGTCAATTAAGACTATATTAGGTAAAGTGGGAAAATCCCAATTCCTAAGTTGGAAAACTTTCAACATATAATATATAAATTAATGAGATCTTTGTCAAAGACGTCAATTTTGTTAAGGTCTCATTCCAATTTATGCACGTAGATTACACATTGAGAACAAAATCAGACATGAAATTTCATGGTTTAAGTCAATTGAACCATTAAGATACTAGTCCATTCTAGTTTTTATCGTTGTGTATGCCTTATTGTCCTACCTATGATTTATCTAAAGGTAAAGTTTCAAGGCCCAACACTTATCCAAGCTAAGTTCAAGATGAATACCTAACCTTATTCAAGGTCCATCACTTGTCCAAACTAGGACCCAAATTGAAGAAAACAACCTACCTTTCTATGACATTCAACCTCATTCAAGAAAATTCCACTACTAATCTATGATTTCTTCATTTGAGGCATGAAGCATACATAAAACATGTATCATATGATTGGTTACATCATAAGAGTGTTGGTTTCATGGTGCACTTATCTAAGCTAGGCTCCCTTGGAGGAATATAAATCCCACCACTTGTCCAAGCTAGGTTCCCTTAACCTATGGAGGAATACAAAGTCAACTTCTTGTCCAAGCTACACTCAAAGTGATATGTTAAAATGAGTACCTATATATATTCTAAGTTGTTCTAAATGCCAATTTGACCATTAACAAACAAAAAATTGAATTCTATTTAAGATATCGCTTTTACTTTGCTTTTTAAGATATTTCTTGAGATACATCAAGAAGTATCAAGATCACATCTACTACATTCTAGAATACATGTGATACGCCACTTTATGCACATAGATGTATTCTTTCAAACATGTTCATGAGGATAAGACATTTAGGTATTCAACTACACTTATGTTAAGTCATCCTAATTTTATACATTTTATAACAAAGGTGTTTTTAAATCCACCACTTGGCCATTCTAGACTATTTAATCAATTTCATGCTACTTGTGTCAATGCTATTCTATGTGTATTTACAAAAAAAAATTCAATTGTTGTTATAAAGAAAATTTCAATCTATTTGCAACTATAATAAAGGTAAAGCTCTTGTGTTTATTACATTGTTCTTATCATTAAACTTATTTGGAAAACACAAGTCTTAAGGAAGAAGAATTAAACTAATGTCAATAATGGATTTTATAATAAAGAGTTGCGATTTTGATATTATGTTCTAAATGAATGGGTTATGCTGCATATTTTTCAAAATTGATTGATTTAGATAAGAATTTTGTTATTTGTGCATGAATACATGCATATGAATTCCCATGCCAATATCACAACAACATGGCATATTCTTGTATGAGTCTCCATGCTAATATGACAACAACATTGTTCAATGAATATTTTTTTTATTAAATGAGTATAAAAAAAGAGGTCTTCTATTGATACAACTTATATTAAGTACAAAATAATATTTACTACCGATTGACCCAGCATAAGAAGTCATACTCATGATTTGAAGAAAAAAGGACATTGTTCATGTTGTACTTGTGTTTTGAAGCAAAAAGACTTCTCTTTACTAAATACATTTATACATTGTAAAGAAAAATAGTGATCACACTCCAAACTAAAAATACAAAGAAAAATTTGTATCATTAAATTAGAATTCACTCCATTAATAAAGAAGTCCCCTTTCACTAGGGTGAACTTTGTGGAAACATCCAAGTTACAGCAAGGTCTAAATATTTATAGTGGATCCATTTACACAAGATATGAGCACAATATAGATAATTCTCTACTCAAAGCAACAAGAAAAAGAGCACTCATAAGAAGGATGCACTCCATTAATAAAGAGTCCCCCAAATGTTAAGGTGCACTCCATGTGAAACACATTAGATTGAACAGAAGTCCCCTTACAAAAGGGTACACTTCAAGTAGAAAAAAATAATTTGATAAATGGTTGGATGAAAGATAAATGTACAATTTATATTCACCTTGAATAACAATTTACAATGAACCAGTTTTAATTGATATGTGGTTTTGTGTACAATTGATATCTCTGTCACTACATTCATGCCAAACAACTTCAACATGTGACTCTCAACACTTTCTTCTTGACAAGTAGACATTCATGACATAAGTTGTCTCAGGATCCTCTACCTTGTTCACAATTGTATTGGAAGGATAACTCCTCTTGTTTCTTGCACACAACCATCCCACTAACCATGGAGCTATTGTGCCTTCTAAGAAGCATTGAAGTTGTTCAGGTGTTTGTCTCCGGAATTTTGGAAATATGAGATAAGTTCCTGGCATATTCCACATCACTCTATATGAGTATCATCAAAAATTAATGTGTTGCTAACGTGTAGATCCTCAAACATCTCCCAAACCGAACTCAAATTCTTATCATAAACTCTTTTATATCCAATCATGATATTTGGATTTTGACAATGCTTATTGCTCATAAACATCTTGAACTTTAAACAATGCCTAGGAGAGCACATCTCAAGTATATGTTGAGCTTCGGTTAGGTCATAGCAACTCCATATCTAAGGTTCAAAATAGCCAAAACAAAAGTTCAAGAAAGCTTCAGCATCACGGCGCACCACATGATAAACTTCATCTTTGTCAAGCACGATTCGCATGTGCTCGGCCCATGATGGAACAATATCACCGTGTCACATTTCAACTAAATGAAGTAGTAAACCCTCTATATCTAAGATAAGAACCCTCCATTGTTGCTTCAAGGTTAGTAGTAACTAAGTAGGGGGTGGTTGATGGCTTCAATGAGGCCCCATAAAAGGTTAAATAGAAGAATTTTCTCTTTCAAATGAATTAACCCAATCTAAAAACAACATATTTCTTTCTTTTGGCTCGAAAAGAAACACGAAACATTTAGTTGCTATTCATTTTTAAATGTTAAAACAAAATTGATGGTCTTAGCATTCAACATTTGATCACTATAGACATCCAAAAGAATCTTAAACTGGTATCACAATACTAAAAAACCATGTGATTATAAAAGTAGGGCAATTTTTCAAAAGTAAACTTTAAAGCTCTCCAAGTCAATTGATACAATTGGTCTAAAAACCAATGGTAAAGTACAATTATGTGAAAATTGGTCTAAAAACCAATGGTTCAATATCAAGAAAAACTCAAACACAGAGAATAATCTTTGTGTGAATTGTTTTTAGATCGCAAAGAAACAAAATTTTGCAAAGTAACCCCTGGCTGTTCTTAGAGGTCTCTTCTTTCATCTGAATGGAATGGTCCAAATTCCCTATGAAATACTCCTTCAAAGAATAATTTGGATGAAATCTGCAACAAACCATGATGAAGTGAGTGTTTTGAATCAAAATACAAATATCATTTGCAAAAGTATTTATTGAAAATTCAACATGATTTCTAGTGAGTAGTACCTTAGTGTTTAAGAAGATTGTGCTCATTTAGTAGCTTCTTCACAAAAGCCTTAGTTGTTACAGCCTTCAATGATGGTGTGGCACAACCCAGCTTCCTACTAAGGATATTAATTGTGCTCCCTTCATCATATCAATATTGGTTTTTTCTTTTGCCATTATTTCTACTATTTCGTTCCTTCTAATCTCCTTTTCCCTGCTCAGATTAGTTGACTCCTCCTGCTTGCCAAAAAGGTCTCCTAGCTTCTCAAACATTGGTAGCTTATTTGTGGTTATCTCCTTTTGCGACCATCTTGAGTTTTGATCTTTCCAATAGTCCATGAGACCTTTGTATTCATTGGAAATTGGAAATTGGAGCTTGTCCATAATGATTAGAGTCAATAAATTCACGCACGTCTTTGCTCTCGTCAAGTTGCAACAAGTATGGGAGAAACTCTTCTATGAGAACATTATCAACCATATTTTCTTCATCAAAATTTAAAGGAAATATGCAATTATTTGTAGGTGAAACACAACATTTGTATGGACAGTCATCAACAAGAATCTGCATGGATCACATTCAAAGCATGCATATATTTTTGCCAATGACTTCAACATAGCTGGAACTTGAGGATTGTCTAGTCTAAAAAATTGCATGCCTTCGGGAACATAGTAAGATTCTTGAGACCAAACTACAAAAAATGGAAATATCTCCTCTACAGTGCTTTGAAGTGTTCTCAACATCTGGTAAACATTAGCTTCTCTAGCGTTGTTGACCAAATCCCAACATTGAATCTCTTCAATATGGTCTTTAAAAAGTGGATGCACCCTGGCCGTAACACAATATGCCTTCGTGAATCATATTGAATAAATTCATGAGTAGATGATGGTTTTTGACTTCGTTTCAATAGTAGACCATTCAAGTCCAATATGACTGTCAACATGGATTTGTTAGGATTTGATGAAACCAAAGTAGTTGCATCAACAACACTCTCTTGCACATCTTTTATAGATTGAAATTTTTCGCCCATGGCTTCCTTCAATGAAAGATATAGCAAAAGAGGCCTCATGTATTTGCATTTGAGTATCAATAATTGGATTCAATTATTCAAGTGAGACCTTTGTGGATACATGAGGAAGGCTCTCATTATTTGCTGCTAGATTGAAGCATTCATTATCTATCCCTCCCTCAATCCCTGGATCTAAGCAAAAAACAATGAAAGATCACACAATAGCCTCCTAGAGAATGACATATTAACAAACAAGATATTTTGACATGATTATTGACATCCCTACAATCATAACTTTTTCTCAATTTGTGCAAAAAAGGATGCATCCTAAATAAAATCAAAGGTGTTCTAATGAAGTTTTGAATGGTGGTGTGCATCCTATATATTGAATAAAAATAATTTGTGGAAGACTAGTACTCATCTTAGATCCACCACTTGGCCAATCTAAAAATCATGGAAGAGTAGATACTAGCTCAATCAAAGATTCAATCATAGTTGTTGAGCTGTCCATCCATCCAAGTTCCACCACTTGGCCAACCTTAATGGATTCTATTAGAATGAGTGTATTCTAAATACACCAAAAACATTTTTTACCACTTACCTCATCCTTGATCCACAATAAGTGAATATTTTAAACAACTTATAGAACCTTTGTTGCATTTTAGATATACCAATTGTCCACTCTAAAAAGTTATAGAACACATATTGTTTGCTAGATCCACCACTCGGCCATTCTAACCATGTCTTAAAGCTAGGTGCATTCAGCACTTGGCCATCATAAAACTTGAAATTTTACGCAATGTTTGTGGGACGAGTAGATCTTAGATCCACCACTTGGCCATTTAGACTAAGAATTGGGAAGTAGGTGCATCAAAGATCCACCACTTGGCCAGTATATCAAAGGCTTGAATTGTGGATCCAATTGTTGATGTCTCCTAGATCCATGACTTGTTGGCCATTCTAACCATGTCTTAAAGTTAGGTGCTTTCAACACTTGGCC
The DNA here is from genome assembly GCF_014529385.1 of Adiantum capillus-veneris. NCBI lineage: Eukaryota > Viridiplantae > Streptophyta > Polypodiopsida > Polypodiales > Pteridaceae > Adiantum > Adiantum capillus-veneris. The sequence continues at coordinate 124,355,234 of NC_140959.1, forward strand.
ATCATAACACTTGTGATTTTACACAATGTTTGTGGGATCACTAGGTCCTAGATCCACCACTTGGCCATTTACACTAAGAATTGGAAAGTAGGTGCATCAATGATCCACAACTTGACCATTCTAACCATGTCTTAAAGTTATGTGCAATCAACACCTTGTCATCATAACACTTGTGATTTTACACAATGTTTGTGAGATGAGTAGATCCTAGATCCAACAATTGGCCATTTAAACTAATGATTGGGAATTAGATACATCAAAGATCTACCACTTGGCCATTATAACAAAGACTTGAATTGTAGATCCAATTGTTGGTGTCTCCTAGATCCACCACTTGACCATTCTAACCATGTCTTAAAGTTAGGTTCATTCAACACTTGGCCATTAAAATACTTGTGATTTTACACAATGTTTGTGGGATGAGTAGATTTTAAATCCACCACTTGGTCATTTACACTAAGAATTGGAAAGTAGTTGCATCAAAGATCCACCACTTGGCCATTCTAAACATGTCTTAAAGTTAGGTACAATCAACACCTTGCCATCATAACACTTGTGATTTTACACAATGTTTGTGAGATGAGTAGATCCTAGATCCAACAATTGGCCATTTAGACTAATGATTGGGAAGTAGTTGCATCAAAGATCCACCTCTTGGCCATTCTATCCATGTCTTAAAATTAGGTGCAAGCAACACTTGGCCATCATAACACTTGTAATTTTACACAATGTTTGTGGGATGAGTAGATCCTAGATCCACCACTTGGTCATTTAGACTAAGAATTGGGAATTACATACATCAAAGATCCACCACCATGGCCATTATAACGAAAGCTTGAATTGTGGATCCAATTGTTGGTGTCTCGTAGATCCACCATTTCGCCATTCTAGCCATGTCTTAAAGTTAGGTGCATTCAGCAATTGGCCATCACAACACTTGTAATTTTACACAATGTTTGTCGGATGAGTAGATCCTAGATCCAACACTTGGCCATTTAGACTAAGAATTGGGTATTAGTACATCAAACATCCACCACTTGGACAAAATCTTGAATTGTGGATCCAATTTTTGGTGTCTCCTAGATCCACCACTTGGCCATTCTAGCCATGTCTTAAAGTTAGGTGCATTTATAACTTGGCCATCATAACACTTGTAATTTTACACAATGCTTATCGGATGAGTAGATCCTAGAACCACCACTTGGTCATTTATACTAAGAATTGGGAATTAGATACATCAAAGATACACCTCTTGGCCATTATAACAAAGGCTTGAATTGTGGATCCAATTGTTGGTGTCTCCTAGATCCACCACTTGGCCATTCTAGCCATGTATTAAAGCTAGGCGCATTTAGCACTTGGTCATCATACCACTTGTAATTTTACAAAATGTTTGTGGGATCAGTAGATCCTAGAGCCACCACTTGGCCATTTCGACTTAGAATTGGGAATAAGATGCATCAAAGATCCACCACTTGCCCATTATAGCGAAGTCTTGAAATGTGAATCCAATTGTTGGTGTCTCCTAGATCCACCACTTGGCCATTCTAACCATGTCTTAAAGTTAGGTGCATTCAGCTTTTGGCCATCATAACACTTGTAATTTTACACAATGTTTGTGGGATGAGTAGATCCTAGATCCACCACTTGGTCATTTAGACTAAGAATTGGGAAGTAGGTGCATCAAAGATCCACCACTTGGCCATTATACCAAAGGCTTGAATTGTGGATCCAATTGTTGGTGTCTCCTAGATCCACCACTTACCAATTCAACACTTGGCTATAATAACACTTGTGATTTTACACAATGTTCGTGGGATGAGTAGATCTAGATCCACCACTTGGCCATTTAGACAATAATTGGGAAGTAGGTGCATCAAAGATCCACCATTTGGCCATTCTATCCATGTCTTAAAGTTAGGTGCAATCAACACTTGGTCATCATAACACGTGATTTTACACAATGTTTCTGGGATGAGTAGATCCTAGATCCAACAGTTGGCCATTTAGACTAAGAATTAGGAAGTAGTTGCATCAAAGGTCCACCACTTGGCCATTCTAACCATGTCTTAAAGTTAGGTGCAATCAACACTTGGCCATCATAACACTTGTAATTTTAGACAATGTTTGTGGGATGAGTAGATGCTACATCCACCACTTGGCTATTTACACTAAGAATTGGAAATTAAATGCATCAAGGATCGACCACATGGCCATTATAACGAAGGCTTGAGTTGTGGATCCAATTGTTGGTATCTCCTAGATCCACCACTTTCCCATTCTAGACATGTCTTAAAGTTACGTGCATTTAGCACTTGGCCATCATAACACTTGTAATTTTACACAATGTTTATGGGATGAGTAGATCTTAGATCCACCACTTGGTCATTTAGACTAAGAATTTGGAATTATATACATCAAGGATCCACCACTTGGCCATTATAACGAAGGCTTGAACTGTGGATCCAATTGTTGGTGTCTTGTAGATCCACAACTTGGCCATTCTAGCCATGTCTTAAAGTTAGGTGCATTTAGCACTTTGCCATCATAACACTTGTAATTTTACACAATTTTTGTGGGGATGAGTAGATCTTAGATCCACTACTTGGCCATTTAGACTAAGAATTGGGAATTAGATGCATCAAGGATCGACCACATGGCCCCCATTATAAGGAAAGCTTGAATTGTGGAACCAATTGTTGGTGTCTCTTAGATCCACCACTTGGCCATTCTTGCCATGTGTTAAAGTTAGGTGCATTCAGCACTGGGCCATCATAACACTTGTAATTTTACACAATGTTTGTGGGATGAGTAGATCCTAGATCCACCACTTGGTCATTTATACTAAGAATTGGGAATTAGATGCATCAACAATCCACCACTTGGCCATTACAACAAAGGCTTGAAATGTGGATCCAATTGTTGGTGTCTCCTAGATCCACCACTTGTTCTAACCATGTCTTAAAGCTAGGTGCATTCAGCACTTGGCCATCATAAAACTTGAAATTTTACGCAATGTTTGTGGGACGAGTAGATCTTAGATCCACCACTTGGCCATTTAGACTAAGAATTGGGAAGTAGGTGCATCAAAGATCCACCACTTGGCCAGTATATCAAAGGCTTGAATTGTGGATCCAATTGTTGATGTCTCCTAGATCCATGACTTGTTGGCCATTCTAACCATGTTTTAAAGTTAGGTGCTTTCAACACTTGGCCATCATAACACTTGTGATTTTACACAATGTTTGTGGGATCACTAGGTCCTAGATCCACCACTTGGCCATTTACACTAAGAATTGGAAAGTAGGTGCATCAATGATCCACAACTTGACCATTCTAACCATGTCTTAAAGTTATGTGCAATCAACACCTTGTCATCATAACACTTGTGATTTTACACAATGTTTGTGAGATGAGTAGATCCTAGATCCAACAATTGGCCATTTAAACTAATGATTGGGAATTAGATACATCAAAGATCTACCACTTGGCCATTATAACAAAGACTTGAATTGTAGATCCAATTGTTGGTGTCTCCTAGATCCACCACTTGACCATTCTAACCATGTCTTAAAGTTAGGTTCATTCAACACTTGGCCATTAAAATACTTGTGATTTTACACAATGTTTGTGGGATGAGTAGATTTTAAATCCACCACTTGGTCATTTACACTAAGAATTGGAAAGTAGTTGCATCAAAGATCCACCACTTGGCCATTCTAAACATGTCTTAAAGTTAGGTACAATCAACACCTTGCCATCATAACACTTGTGATTTTACACAATGTTTGTGAGATGAGTAGATCCTAGATCCAACAATTGGCCATTTAGACTAATGATTGGGAAGTAGTTGCATCAAAGATCCACCTCTTGGCCATTCTATCCATGTCTTAAAATTAGGTGCAAGCAACACTTGGCCATCATAACACTTGTAATTTTACACAATGTTTGTGGGATGAGTAGATCCTAGATCCACCACTTGGTCATTTATACTAAGAATTGGGAATTACATACATCAAAGATCCACCACCATGGCCATTATAACAAAGGCTTGAATTGTGGATCCAATTGTTGGTGTCTCGTAGATCCACCACTTCGCCATTCTAGCCATGTCTTAAAGTTAGGTGCATTCAGCAATTGGCCATCACAACACTTGTAATTTTACACAATGTTTGTCGGATGAGTAGATCCTAGATCCAACACTTGGCCATTTAGACTAAGAATTGGGTATTAGTACATCAAACATCCACCACTTGGCCATTAGAACGAAGGATTGAAGTGTGGATCTAATTGTTGGTATCTCTTAGATCCACCACTTGGTCATTCTAGCCGTGTCTTAAAGGTAGGTGCCATTCAACACTTGGCCGTCATAACACTTGTAATTTTACACAATGTTTATGGGATGAGTAGATCCTAGATCCACCACTGGGGCATTTAGACTAAGAATTGGAAAGTAGGTGCATCAAAGATCCACCACTTGGCCATTATAACAAAGGCTTGAAATGTGGATCCAATTGTTGGTGTCTCTTAGATCCACCACTTGGCCATTGTAACCATGTCTTAATGTTAGGTGCATTCAACACTTGGCCATCATAACACTTGTAATTTTACACAATGTTGGTGGGATGAGTAGATCCTAGATCCACCACTTGGCCATTTACACTAAGAATTGGGAAGTAGGTGCATCAAAGATCCACCACTTGGCCATTATAACAAAGGCTTAAAATGTGGATTCAATTGTTGGTGTCTCCTAGATCCACCACTTGGCCATTCTAACCATGCCTTAAGTTAGGTGCATTCAATACTTGACCATCATAACGCTTGTGATTTTACACAATGTTTGTGGGATGAGTAGATTCTACATCCACCACTTGGCCATTTAGACTAAGAATTGGGAAGTAGGTGCATCAAAGATCCACCACTTGGCCATTATAACAAAGGCTTGAAATGTGGATCCAATTGTTGGTGTCTTCTAGATCCACCACTTGGCCATATGATTCTAACCATGTCTTAAAGTTAGGTGGATCAACACGTAGCCATGAGAACACTTGTAATTTTACACAATGTTAGTGGGATGAGTAGATCTTAGATCCACCACTTGTCCATTTAGAGTAAGAATTGGTAAGTAGGGGCATTAAAGATCCACCACTTGGCCATTCTAACCATGTCCTAAAGTTGAGTTCATTCAACACTTGGCCATATTAACACTGGTAATTTTACACAATTTCTGTGGGATGAGTAGATCCTAGATCTACCACTTGGCCATTTAGACTAAAATTTGGGAATTAGATACATCAAAGATCCAGCACTCGGCCATTAGAATGAAGGCTTGAAGTGTGGATTCAATTGTTGGTATCTCCTAGATCCACCACTTGGCCATTCTAGCCATGTCTTAAAGGCAGGTGCATTCAACACCTGGCCATCATAACACTTGTAATTTTACACAATGTTTGTGGGATGAGTAGATTCTAGATCCACCACTTCGCAATTTAGACTAAGAATTGGGAAGTAAGTGCATCAAAGATCGACCACCTGGCCATTATAACAAAGGCTTAAAATATGGATCCAATTGTTGGTGTCTCCTAGATTCATTACTTGGCCAGTTAGGTGTATTCAACACTTGGCCATCATAACACTTGTAATTTTACACAATGTTTGTGGGATGAGTAGATCCTAGATGCACCACTTGTCCATTTAGAGTAAGAATTGGTAAGTAGGTGCATGAAAGATCCACCACTTGTCCATTATAACAAAAGCTTGAATTGTAGATACAATTGTTAGTGTCACCTAGATCCACCACTTGGCCATTCTCACCTAGATACAATTGTTAGTGTCACCTAGATCCACCACTTGGCCATTCTAACCATGTCCTAAAGTTAGGTGCATTCATCACTTGGCCATCATAACACTGGTAATTTTACACAATGTCTGTGGGATGAGTAGATCCTAGATACCACTTGGCCATTTGGACTAAAATTTGCGAATTAGATAAATCAAAGATCCATCACTTGGCCATTAGAACAAAGGCTTAAAGTGTGGATCCACTTGTTGATATCTCCTAGATCCACCACTTGGCCATTCTAGCCATGTTTTAAAGGTAGGTGCATTCAACACTTGACCATGACAACACTTGTAATTTTACACAATGTTTCTGGGATGAGTAGATCCTAGATCCACCACTTGGCCATTTAGACTAAGGATTGGGAAGTAGGTGCATCAAAAATCAACCACTTGGCCATTATAAAAAAGGCTTGAAATGTGGATCCAATTGTTGGTGTCTCCTAGATCCACCACTTGGCCATTCTAACCATGTCTTAAAGTTAGGTTCATTCAATACTTGGCCATCATAACACTTGTAATTTTACACAATGTTGGTGGGATGAGTAGATCCTAGATCCACCACGCGCCGCATTTAGACTAAGAATTGGGAAGTAGGTGCATCAAAGATCCACCACTTGGCCATTATAACAAAGGCTTGAAATGTGGATCCAATTGTTGGTGTCTCCTAGATCCACGACTTCGACATTCTAACCATATCTTTAAGTTACGTGGATTCAACACTTGGCCATCATTTTACTCTTGTAATTTTAGACAATGTTTGTGGGATGAGTAGATCCTAAATCCACCACTTATACATTTAGAGTAAGAATTGGTAAGTAGGGGCATCAAAGATCCACCACTTGGCCATTATAACAAAGGCTTGAATTGTGGATACAATTATTAGTGTCACCTAGATCCACTACTTGGACATTCTAACCATGTCCTAAAGTTAGGTGAATTCAGCACTTGGCCATCATAACATTGGTAATTTTACACAATGTCTGTGGGTTGAGTAGACCCTAGATCCACCACTTGGCCATTAGAACCAAGGATTGAAGTGTGGATCTAATTGTTGGTATCTCTTAGATCCACCACTTGGTCATTCTAGCCGTGTCTTAAAGGTAGGTGCCATTCAACACTTGGCCATCATAACACTTGTAATTTTACACAATGTTTATGGGATGAGTAGATCCTAGATCCACCACTAGGGCATTTAGACTAAGAATTGGAAAGTAGGTGCATCAAAGATCCACCACTTGGCCATTATAACAAAGGCTTGAAATGTGGATCCAATTGTTGGTGTCTCCTAGATCCACTACTTGGCCATTGTAACCATGTCTTAATGTTAGGTGCATTCAACACTTGGCCATCATAACACTTGTAATTTTACACAATGTTGGTGGGATGAGTAGATCCTAGATCCACCACTTGGCCATTTACACTAAGAATTGGGAAGTAGGTGCATCAAAGATCCACCACTTGGCCATTATAACAAAGGCTTAAAATGTGGATTCAATTGTTGGTGTCTCCTAGATCCACCACTTGGGCATTCTAACCATGCCTTAATTTAGGTGCATTCAATACTTGACCATCATAACGCTTGTGATTTTACACAATGTTTGTGGGATGAGTAGATTCTACATCCACCACTTGGCCATTTAGAATAAGAATTGAGAAGTAGGTGCATCAAAGATCCACCACTTGGCCATTATAACAAAGGCTTGAAATGTGGATCCAATTGTTGGTGTCTTCTAGATCCACCACTTGGCCATATGATTCTAACCATGTCTTAAAGTTAGGTGGATCAACACGTAGCCATGAGAACACTTGTAATTTTACACAATGTTAGTGGGATGAGTAGATCCTAGATCCACCACTTGTCCATTTAGAGTAAGAATTGGTAAGTAGGGGCATTAAAGATCCACCACTTGGCCATTCTAACCATGTCCTAAAGTTGAGTTCATTCAACACTTGGCCATATTAACACTGGTAATTTTACACAATTTCTGTGGGATGAGTAGATCCTAGATCTACCACTTGGCCATTTAGACTAAAATTTGGGAATTAGATACATCAAAGATCCAGCACTCGGCCATTAGAATGAAGGCTTGAAGTGTGGATTCAATTGTTGGTATCTCTTGGATCCGCCACTTGGCCATTCTAGCCATGTCTTAAAGGCAGGTGCATTCAACACCTGGCCATCATAACACTTGTAATTTTACACAATGTTTGTGGGATGAGTAGATTCTAGATCCACCACTTCGTAATTTAGACTAAGAATTGGGAAGTAAGTGCATCAAAGATCCACCACCTGGCAATTATAACAAAGGCTTAAAATATGGATCCAATTGTTGGTGTCTCCTAGATTCATTACTTGGCCAGTTAGGTGTATTCAACACTTGGCCATCATAACACTTGTAATTTTACACAATGTTTGTGGGATGAGTAGATCCTAGATGCACCACTTGTCCATTTAGAGTAAGAATTGGTAAGTAGGTGCATGAAAGATCCACCACTTGTCCATTATAACAAAAGCTTGAATTGTAGATACAATTGTTAGTGTCACCTAGATCCACCACTTGGCCATTCTAACCATGTCCTAAAGTTAGGTGCATTCATCACTTGGCCATCATAACACTGGTAATTTTACACAATGTCTGTGGGATGAGTAGATCCTAGATACCACTTGGCCATTTGGACTGAAATTTGCGAATTAGATAAATCAAAGATCCACCACTTGGCCATTAGAACAAAGGCTTAAAGTGTGGATCCACTTGTTGATATCTCCTAGATCCACCACTTGGCCATTCTAGCCATGTTTTAAAGGTAGGTGCATTCAACACTTGACCATGACAACACTTGTAATTTTACACAATGTTTCTGGGATGAGTAGATCCTAGATCCACCACTTGGCCATTTAGACTAAGGATTGGGAAGTAGGTGCATCAAAAATCCACCACTTGGCCATTATAAAAAAGGCTTGAAATGTGGATCCAATTGTTGGTGTCTCCTAGATCCACCACTTGGCCATTCTAACCATGTCTTAAAGTTAGGTTCATTCAATACTTGGCCATCATAACACTTGTAATTTTACGCAATGTTGGTGGGATGAGTAGATCCTAGATCCACCACGCGCTGCATTTAGACTAAGAATTGGGAAGTAGGTGCATCAAAGATCCACCACTTGGCCATTATAACAAAGGCTTGAAATGAAGATCCAATTGTTGGTGTCTCCTAGATCCACGACTTGGACATTCTAACCATATCTTTAAGTTACGTGGATTCAACACTTGGCCATCATTTTACTCTTGTAATTTTAGACAATGTTTGTGGAATGAGTAGATCCTAAATCCACCACTTATACATTTAGAGTAAGAATTGGTAAGTAGGGGCATCAAAGATCCACCACTTGGCCATTATAACAAAGGCTTGAATTATAGATACAATTATTGGTGTCACCTAGATCCACTACTTGGACATTCTAACCATGTCCTAAAGTTAGGTGCATTCAGCACTTGGCCATCATAACATTGGTAATTTTACACAATATCTGTGGGATGAGTAGACCCTAGATCCACCACTTGGCCATTTAGACTAAATTTTGGGAATAGATACATCAAAGATCCACCACTTGGCCATTAGAATGAAGTCTTGAAGTGTGTATCCAATTGTTGGTATCTCCTAGATCCAACACTTGGCCATTATAGCCATGTCTTAAAAGTAGATGTATTCAACACTTGGCCATCATAAAACTTGTAATTTTTAACAATGTTTGTGGGATGAGTAGATTCTAGATCCACCACTTGGCCATTTAAACTAAGAATTGGGAAGTAGGTGCATCAAAGATCCACAACTTGGCCATTATAAAAAAGGCTTGAAATGTGGATCCAATTGTTGGTGTCTCCTAGATCCACCACTTGGCCAGTTAGGTGGATTCAACACTTGGCCATTATAACACTTGTAATTTTACACAATGTTTGTGGTATGAGTAGATCCTAGATCCACCACTTGTACATTTAGAGTAAGAATTGGTAAGTAGGTGCATTCGGAACTTGGCCATCATAACACTGGTAATTTTACACAATGTCTGTGGGATGACTAGATCCTAGATCCACCACTTGGCCAATTAGACTAAAATTTGGGAATTTGATACATCAAAGATCCACCACTTGGCCATTAGAACAAAGGCTTGAAGTGTGGACCCAATTGTTGGTATCTCTTAAATCCACCACTTGGCCATTCTAGCCATGTCATTAAGGTAGGTGTATTCAGCACTTGGCCATCATAACACTTGAAATTTTACACAATGTTTGTGGGATGAGTAGATCCTAGATCCACCACTTGGCCATTTAGACTAAGAATTGGGAAGTAGGTTCATCAAAGATCCACCACTTGGCTATTATAACAAAGGCTTGAAATGTGGATCCAATTGTTGGTGTCTCCTAGATCCACCACTTGGCCATTCTAACCATGTCTTAAAGTTAGGTGCATTCAGCACTTGGCATTCAGCACTTGGCCATCATAACACTTGTAATTTTACACAATGTTTGTGGGATTAGATCCTAGATCCACCACTTGGCCATTTAGACTAAGAATTGGAAAGTAGGTGCATCAAAGATCCACCACTTGGCCACTATAACAAAGGCTTGAAATGTGGATCCAATTGTTGGTGTCTCCTAGATCCACCACTTGGCCAGTTAGGTGTTTTCAACATTTGGCCATCATAACACTTGTAATTTTATACAATTTTAGTGGGATGAGTAGATCCTAGATCCGCCACTTGGCCATTTACAACTCACCAAGGATAAAGAACATAAATAAGTGGTGGAGAATGACTCTATTTTGGAGCTCAGAACTCAAAATTTTCCTAGAACATTGACCATATCCACAACATGCCTAAACCATGCTCAAAGCTATTCTCGTCATAGCAAGCTTGGGGTTTTTTGTTTCAAATTTCACCAATTGTCAAATCTTTACCACTTGTCCTTGTTGAAGCAAGTACTTCTTTGACTTCAGGAAACTACTAGCTCATCTAGTAATTCACCTTCAGCATTGGCCATTAAAACTACGTCCACCACTTCTCCAAGCTTCCATTGAAGAAAGCAAGGGCTACTCGGACATTGAGAAGAAAGGACCTACTATCAACCTTGTTCCATTGAAAAAAGCAAGGGCTACTTGGACATTGGGAAGTAAATCCTTGAAATTGTCCTATGTTTTTCATTAAAACTTGGAGATCCACCACTTGTCCAAGCTATACTCTATTATAGTTGGACCAACTGCTTGTATTTCACCTTGAACCTTGGCCATTAAAACTAGGTCCATCACTTGTCTAAGCTACCCTCAAATAAAGCACTAGGGTTTTTGTTTCAAGATCCACCACCGCTCCATTTTTTTTTCCATTAAAATAAGCAAGGGGCTACTTGGACATCGAGAAGCAAGACCCTACAATAGTTCACCTTGGACATTGGTTATTAAAACTAGGTCCACCACTTGTCCAACTTTTACACTCATTTAGAAAGGGACTTTTGGTTTCAAGATCCATCACTTGTCCAGCCTTACTTGCATTGAAAGAAGCAAGAGACGCTTGGACATTGGGAACCAAGATCCTACACCACCTTGGACACTGGCCATTAAAACTAGGTCCACCACTTGTCCAACCTTTACTCTCATATATAAAAGGGACTTCTGGTTTCAAGCTCAACCACTTTTCGAATCTTACTTCCATTAAAAGAAGCAAGGGCTACTTGGACATTGAGAACCAAGGCCTACAATAGTTCACTTTGTACATTAACTAGGTCCACCACTTGTCCAACCATACTCCCATTGAAAGAAGCAAGAGGTACTTGCACATTGGGAATCAAGTACCTACAATACCACCTTGGAAACTAGACATTAAAACTAGGTCATCACTTGTCCAAGCTTTACTCTCATATAGAAAAAGGGACTGTCATTTTCAAGCTTCAGCACTTGTCCAACCTTACTTCCATTGAGAGAAGAAAGGGCTACTTGGACATTGGGAAGCAAGTTCCTACAATAGTTCACCTTGTACATTAACTAGGTCAACCACTCATCCAACCATACTTCCATTGAAAGAAGAAAGAGATACTTGCACATTGGGAATCAAGTTCCTACAATACCACCTTGGAAAGTGGACATTAAATCTAGGTCCATCACTTGTCCAAGCTTTACTCTCATATAGAAAAAGGGACTGTCGGTTTCAAGATCCACCACTTGTCCAACCTTACTTCCATTGAAAGAAGCGAGGGATATTTTGACATTGGGAAGCAAGTTCCTACAATAGTTCACCTTGAGCAATAGCCATTAGAACTAGGTCCACCATTTCTCCAAGCTTTTCCTCATATAGAAAGGGGCTTTTGGTTTCAAGATCCCCCCTTGTCCAACCTTACTTCCATTTGAAGAAGCAAGAGATACTTGGACATTGACAAGCAAGTTCCTAAAATAGCACCTTGGACACTGGCCATTACAACTAGGTCCACCACTTGTCCAAGCTATGATCTAATATAGCAATGTCTATAGAGTTATAGTATTCACAACCCTTGTGTAATCTGTTATGTAACTTATAGATCTTTTTTCAAAGAGAATTTATCTATAAATATGAAATTAACAAGGTGTTTCTTTTCAACTTACAGGATGGACTTTGAATCTGGGGAGAAAGCGTATATGGTACTTGATAATGAAATTGTTGGTATTGGTTGTGTGTGTAGAACAGATCCCGATTCCACTTGTGGCGGTACAAAGATAGGGCAAGGAAATGTATCTATACTAGTGGAGGAATGTTTGAAGGATGTGGTCCTCCCTTTTTCTACAATGGATACTATATCTCTCCAAAGCTCATTATGGAGTGCAGTTCGATGGCCTAAGCTTCTTTTGCAGAAATCCATAATGAATGACAACATAATCGACACAAATGAAAGCTACAGTGTTGATGAACAAGGGTATCATCTTGATCATTTAGTTACAGATGCAATACCTATTACAAGCCCAGAGTTTGAAATGTCAATACGCGAATCTTGGAGAAATCAAAGGGTCCTTTTAAAGGATGACACAATGATGCACATTGTGAATGAAGGGACCATCTTGTATGTATTTCCACATGATTATGTCAATTTTCAATTACTTGGTGATGACTTTGTGGGCATCGGTATTGAAAGGGAGAATGCAATCAGTGAGAATATGCCTGAAGTGGGAAGCATTACTTTTCTAAAGTGGCCCATCCAACAGAAAACCATGTTGGATGGCAGCCCACTACAACGCTTTGTTCCTGTTGATGGGATGCATACTAGACATGAGGATGTATCCAATAATGACAATGCTGGGAAAAAACTTGATGGTAGTGTTGATGCCCCTTTGCTAAGGAAGAGACGATACAGTTTCATCAAAAGGACTCAAAAAGTGCAAGCAGCACCAGCTTCTACTTTTTATCTTTCACCTGAGTTAATTCAAAGGTTTTCATGCATTGATTGTTGTGGAAAAAAAATGTTGACAGTTTGCAGATCGTGATTTGGTGACAAGATTATGGCAAGAATTTTGGGGAGAGTCTCAAAAAGCACGCACAAATTATGTACATGATATTCTATCTATATGCTATCAGAAAGATGAGAAGATGCGATACCAATTCAAGATAAATGGCTCTATTGTTTGTTGCAGAGCATGGTATGAGCTACATGGAATACCAAAGACATCATTTTACCGCTTTAGGGAAAGTTTTGAAAACGGTGCGCGCCAATATGTGCATGGTAGCACATGTACATTGAGAAGAGGACTTCAACATACTAGTTTAGCGAGAGCACTATTAAATGAATTTGTGGATAACAACTCTGAGAAGATGCCACATAGAAGCAGAACACTGCTAGATGGCTCAAGAGAGACTCAATTAGTGATTTCATCAATTTACAAACAAGTTGACATTTTAAGCGAAATCAACACAACACTGGACCAAATGGGCTATCAGAAGAAGTTATCTCAATCTTCTTTTGGTAGAATTTGGAACAAAGAGTATCCACATGTCACTTTAACAAAGACAAGTGAGTTCTCTAAGTGCAATGTCTGTAGTTCAATCAAGGCAAGGCTAGAAGCTAAACCTTCTCTTGAAGAGAGAGCTCTTCTCTTGAGAGAAAGAGAAGTTCACATGGCACAACAGAAGAGTTGTAGGCACTTATATTATGCATCGTGCACATATTCAGAAACTCAACCACAAAAGTATGTTTGTATAATCCATGATAAGATGGATCAAAAGAAGACTGCCATTCCTAGATTACGCATTGTTCCTAAGGGTGTGGATTCAGGATACAATTTGCAGGTGGCTTTTATAGGTATGATCACTCATGGCCATGGAGAAGGTCATTATGGTCACTTTGTCTTGAATTGTTTGTGGCCAGATGATCCAAATCTTACAATTGGCTCAATTGCTAATTGTTTACATAACTTAGAGAGGATAGATAAGCATCCTCTTGGTGATCTAGCAACAAATGGACTACCAAGGAGTAGTATCTCTCTACTACATGCTTTGAACTCAAGGGATGCTTTAGACCACCACAACTTGAGTGATGGAAAAGAGCCCATCGTGCAACTATCGGAAGCTACAGAAGCGGAATCGGGGTCAACATTTTCCAAGTTGCCAGAGAACTTGTTACTACAATTGGATAATTGTGCAGGGGAAAACAAAAATCGATACTTATTTTCCTATTTGTCAATGCTTGTTGCAAGGGGTGTTTTCAAAACCATCCAACTAGGATTTTTGATGGTTGGGCATACACATGAGGACATAGATGCCATGTTCAGTAAGTTTTCAAAAAATTTGAGAGTTACACAAACATATACTTTGCCACACTTGATGGATACATTACGAAATAGTTCATCTTCATCTCCGGCGCCATTTTTGCTTGAAAAGGTCCCCGATTTCAAGCAATATTGTGATGGTTATCTTTGTGATGGACAAGACATACTTGTTGGACATTCCAAACCACTTTAATTCAGGTTTTTTATGCAAGATGGGACACCAATGATGCAGTATAAGGCACTTGTAGGTGTATCAAGTTGGAGTGGAAGCATTCACCTTTGGAAAACTGACATAGAAGGCAATCCAATGTTGCCACATGGAGATTGACCTTTGGTGCCAATGGCAGAATATGTCAAGGCTCACGAAGAAGTGATTTTAGGGTTGAAGAATTATATTAAGTTTTGGTAAAATCTAGGGAATGGTTCAAATGTGCCCCGGTATTATAGACCTATGATAGATTACTGGAGTAAGGTGATTGACAAGCTTGGAAAAGCAACCATATCAAAGAGAGGCTTGTATGAAAAGTTTTGGCCAAAAACTCAGGACTCTTGTCACCTACAGTCCACTACAATGAGCTTACAACAAGGAGCAGAAAGATTCCTAGGCCTTGAACAGTTGAATGATCATTTTTGTGGTCCTCAACGAGATAGACCAAGGGAAGAGTTTGACCCTATGTCTGATGTGCACCATGGGGACTTTGTTATGCTAGCTCCAAGTGACATGGAAATCTATCCAGTTTGGCTTGCAATGGCTTTATCAGACATTGATAATGAGCCTACATCACCAAACTACGAAAAAAATTTGATTCAATATTGGGCACCTTGTGCAAGAAAGAGTGGGATGATGGATACTCAAGCTTACATTAATTGCTGGAAGGGTTTTTGGGCTATCAACTGCAAGAACTCACAAGTGTGAGAAACGGTAGATGCAATTGTTTGGTCATGGAGACCCAGGAAAGAAGCACCATTTTCTAGAATTAAGATTCTAGAAAGGCATGCTCTAAAAGCTAAAGCAAGTCTTGCTCATGCACATCAACCACGCTTGGATCAAAATTTGAATATGGCATCAAATTTGTTGTGGTTTGGGGGGATTATTGGAGATTCTAGTGAGATTAAGGAGTGTATTGGATGTAAAGCTATTGTCAACCATTTCTTTCTTTTATTTTTAAGAGAGAGTTAAATTCATTGCTTGTGATTCATCCTCTTTACTTGTTTTTATCATCACCACTTCAAATAAGATTTTCACTCTATCTTATCAACAAGTTTGTCTCCTTTTTTCCCACTTTAAGTTGGAAATTCCCAAATTACATGAATTGGTCAATTTGGAGATTCTCATAATGTGGGATTTCTATCATAATACCTAATATGGTCTTAATTATATATTGGCTCCATTTTGGTGTAATTTTTACTTGAAACAGTATTGCATGTTCTATCGGTGGTATAGACCTGCATGTAGTACAATTAGTAATGTATTCCTAAACATCGGTGCGCATAGTTGGCCAATAAACTCCTAATTGTTTCAAGCACTGATATCTTTCGTTTGCAACAAGCAAGTCCTAAATATATGCTTCCAGAATACAACAGTCGTAATCCTTTGGACTTATGCATAATCGTAAATGTTGATTGAGCCTAAATGATACAAACACCCGCTAAGTAATTGGAAATACCTTGATTGTCAAACCATTCATCTATTACTTTCCTGCCCCATTCTATCAAACTCACCTCCATATGATAGTAGATCTACTATTTCTTGAGCACATTTTGGTATCAAAAGATATGCGTCAGGGATGTCATTGTCTACCCCTTTTGGAGCTTCTTCTTTTTGCAATGTGGAAAGGTGGTCTTCTTGTAGATGCATCTTTCTTTTTTTAACCACGACAGTAAAATCAAACTCTAGTAATATGATAAACCATCTTACAATTCTTTCGATATTGCAAGGTTTGTTTACGAGGTATAAGAGGGCTTGATGATCGGTGAAAAACACAAACTTGTTTACAAGGAGATAATGCCAAAATTTTGTAACAACATATATCATTCCTAGCCCTTCTCTCTCCGTGGTTGTGTAGTTCTTTTTAGCACTATTAACTGCATGCTTCCATAGCATACTAGGAAATCTATATTTCCTTCTCCTCTTTGAGCCAAGATGCATCCAATAGCAAATGCCAAAGCATCAATATGAACCTGAAAGATCTTCTCCCAACCGTATGCTTTCAATATTGGAGCAGATAAGAATGCTTTCTTCAACTTTTTAAATAATTCCTCACACGCATTCATACACACAAAAGCTACTATAAGTTTGTATAGGGGTTGTTTGGTCTAGGCATCTCTATAATTACTTTTATCTTGTCTAAATCAGTAGATATGCCGTTCTCTAAGACAAAATGTCCTAGGATTCTATCTTGTCTAACCATAAATATGCACTTTTCTAGGTTAAGATATATCATATAAGTCCTGCACTTCTTGCCAATACTAGTCTAAGGTACTCTGTATGTTCATCTCTTAAGAGAGAGTGCACACATAAGTCACCCATATATATTTCCAAGAATATCCTCAAGTATTCCTTAAAGGCATGTGTCATTAATCCCTTAAAAGTTGTTGGGGCATTGTTCATGTCAAAAAACATCACCCTATATGCGTATATTCCACATTCCTTGCCAAACATTGTCTTCTTAGAAACCATGTCATAATGAGAAAAATGGGTAGAAATATTGTATCACAAAAGGATTCTCTCTTTGATTTGTGTTTTACTAAAAGGCTTCTTGAGTCCAAATCTTATGTAAAAGTTAGGGGATATAATATGTTTTTTAAATTGAAATTGTACAAGCATAAAAATGGGGTCATATTTATCTTATGCAAGTTGTAAATAGGGTCTTTCCTAGATTGGCCACTGGCAACTGGCGTTCCCTTTTTAATATGTAGTGAATCCCTTGGGTCCACAAGCTCTTGAGCTTCTTGTTGGATTGATTCTCTACAATTCTAAGAATTTTTGTAAAATAGAGAAGACTTGATCCTTATGATGCAAAGGATAAGCTCACACCTCCCCCTAGAGACTTGGTTAGCATAGGACCATAAACATCACTCTATGAACAATCTGTTAAGTATGGAGCCTGATTTACCCCTTGTTATTTTTTGTATTAAAAATGCACATTTGTAAGGCCCCCGTTATGAGGAGAAGCCATCGTGCATGAAGAAAAAACACTCATCGAAAACCAAAATTTTCACTGCCACTCTCGAGCAAAGCTCCACACTGGCTTTGCCGAAATACTATGGCCGGATGGCGGACGAAAAGTGGTCAAAAAACGGCCGGTCCTTTGGCCAATTGGTTGGTGGCCAGTATAGTCAATGGTTGGTGGCCGCATGGGCAAATTGGAGGGTCCAATTTGAACTTGTCAACATAAGGGCGGCTACACACGAATACCTCTCTCATGAGAGAGGGCAGCCCTTTTGGCCTATAAAAGGAGGCCTCTTCTACACACAAAAATGGATTGTGAAGTATTGTGGTGAATTGTGAAGTTGATGTGAGGTGGTGAGAGTGAAGCAAGGTGGGAGCTCCAAAAGGGTATAATCCCTTTGTAATCTACTTCTTGTTTTGAAGTACTAAAGCCATTGAGTGGCTGCTTTTCGTGGACGTAGCCCACATTGGGTGAACCACCTATATCGTGTGTGATCTCTCTCTCTCTCTACTCTATAATCTCTCATGTGTGAAAATTATCTCTCTCCATTAAGTAAACTACTCAATTATCTACTTAGCTACATCATATTTCCCAACAACTAGTACTAGAGCAAGGTTTTCTCATAGCTAAAGTATCTCGAGGAAAGGATTCCTTGAATTGACTGTGAGTAATGACGGAGGAAGGGAAGCTCAAAGATGCAGAAGTTCAATGGCAAAAACTATCAACATTGGAAGATGCAGATTGAAGACTATCTCTACCAGAAATACCTTTATTTTCCACTAGGTAGTCTTACAAAGAAGCCCGCAACAATGGCATATGAAGCATGGATTGTCCTTGACCGAAAGGCATTAGGAAAAATCTGACTAATCTTGGCATCAATGGTGGCCTTCAATGTTTCAAAGATGAAGACCACAGAGGACTTGATGAAGTCACTTGACGGCCTCTACAAGAAACCATCGACATCCAATAAGGTATTTCTCATGAAGCGCTTGTTCAATCTAAAGATAGTAGAGAATGGTTCAATTGCAGAACATCTAAATGAATTTAAGACCGATATAAGTCAACTTCAATTGGTGAAAATCACCTTTTATGACGAAGTGCAAGCACTCCTCATAATATCGTCTCTACCAAATAATTGGGACAGCCTTGTGATAGCTGTAAGTAACTCTATCTCTGGCACAAATACTCTTAAATTTGATGATGTTATGGGTGTTCTTCTAAGCAAGGAAATGCGAACAAGAAGCACATGTGAATCATCAAATGATGCACTATTGGTGGAAACAAGAGGACGGCCTAAAGAGAGGTTCAAAAACCAAAAGGGTTGTGATCGCTCAAGGCAGAGCAAGTCACACACAAATTCAGTTCTTGAATGTTGGAATTGCGGCAACAAGGGCCACTTCCAGAAGGATTGTTGGTCCAAGAAGAAGAAGGATTCAGAGTTTCAAGATAACAAGCCAACATCAGAGTCCAATGTGGCAGGTAAAGTAGAGCAAGATGCTCTAATTCTCTCACTAGACAATGTGTCTAATTCCTGGATAGTAGATTCTGGGGCTTCATTCCATGCAACACCACACAAGCAACATTTCCAAGATTAAACCAAAGGTAATTTTGGGTATGTATACTTGGGAGATGATGAAACCTGCAAAATTGTCAGCAAAGGTATAGTTTGTGTCAAAACTGCTACTAACGGAAATGAATGGAAGCTTAAAGGTGTTAGGCATGTTCCTTCTCTTCGCAAAAATTTGATCTCTATAGGACAGTTGGACAATGAAGGTCACAACATTGCATTTGGAAACAAACGGTGGAAGATCTCAAAGGGATCTTTGGTGGTTGCAAGGGAGAAAAGGTCGGTACACTTTACTTATGTACTGTCAGCACGCAATCTTCAACTTGTGCAATAGCTACAGAAGTCGACACTACAATGTGGCACTATCGACTTGGGTGCTTTACGCCATGTTACTCCTCGCACGGAGTGATTTAGCATGTTTTCTACTCTGAGACAAGATGGGGTTCATGGTATGGGTGACATTCATTTGCACTTCACAAGTGGGAGTATGCTTGTGCTCCATGATGTTTAGTATGTGCCTAATGATTGTAGGAGTTTGATCTCAAACTTGCAGCTCAAATATCATGGGTGTCATATGATGAGTTTCTTGATGAGGACATGTTCGCTTATGATAGAGCGAGGATAGTGTGGTGCTCGTTCGACTCTTCTCTACGTTCTTGGTGTCAAAGATGCCATAGTTTCTCTGAGTTCATTGCCATGCAGATGTTTACAGTCCAAGCAAGTACACTCCACTGATGAGCAACATGACACTTTGCTCATTGTGCATGCAGGGTCTGAGGACAAACATGTAGAGAAAGAAAACTCTTTGGGTGCATGACTACAGCAGTCACTAGTGGTGGTGGCAGATTTCAATGCTTTTCCAGTCAGGGAGCATAGCAGTGAGTCACATATACAAGATGGTACAGTCTCAGAGACTTTGCAAACATTTACTCAATGAGAGCCCAGACACGTATCTTTTGTGAATGAGCTCCATAATACTATGCACAACATTTTTGTAGGTGCAGAGTTAGAGTGGCCATGCTCTAGCAAGACATAGCAGAAAGATGCTCTTAAGATAGAGATGCCTCCTACCATGGAGATGAGCAATATGGAGTTCTTTGTTGACAATGCTAGCCTAAATGGTTGGTGTATACTTTGTATGACAGTAAATTTGATGTCTCTATGTCTACTCGTACTCATTCAGGCTTTTACCAATGTATCATATACATGAGATTGTTATGCTTTGTCTATTCCTAGTTTATGTGATGAAGAGGAACCCTTTCTTTTAATGAATCATAGAATTAAAAAAATTGGATGGCTATAATGTAAACATTATATGATGCAATTATAGAAAATGAAACGTGAAATTTATGTGATTTTCCTTCGTGCAAAATGGCCATTGGTACAAAATGGGCTTACAAATTAAAAATGTAAGCTGGATGATGAGATTGATCGCTACAAGAGGCGAGAAGTTGTAAAAGGTTATGCACAGTAGAAAGGCATTGACTATGAAGAGGCTTGTACTCACACTTGTCATATGACTATTGTTCAGTTTCTATGTGCATTGGTAACCTATTTTGGATGGAATGTACATCACTCCAACATTGTTAGTGCTTTCTTGAGTGGTGATATGTTTGAGAAAGTATATGTACCACAACCTCATGGTTTTGTCAAGAAAGGACAAGAAACAAAAGCGTGCAAATGCAAGAAAGCCTTATACCCTGAACATTTGATTAGAGATAATCTCAAAAGTTAAGTTAACAACCAATTGGTGTCAGTACTTCGGAAGAAGGGAAGTCTGAAATCTTTGAAGAGGTGATGGCCAAACACAGTAGTTTCATGAGGCCATAGTCTATTAGATCACCACCACATGCCAATGAAACAAAAATCTTTGATTCAAAGGTATTTAGATAACAAGAGTTCACAAGGAAGAATAAGGGATGGACAGTAAACCATTGCATAGGAATTCATATGGGCATCCTCAAGACAAAAGAGCCCAAAGCTCAAGCAACTGACTATAGAGAATCCTTCAGAGCACCAAGTGGGAGGATGAGGTTTTAGTTTGGGAAACTTAAGAAGGACGATGATTTGTGAATAACAAATCATTTGATTAATAAGCCAAGAAATAATCCCATTTTAGATATGGGTAACCAACACAGTGTCTAACATTGTGTTATCTATTAGAAGATTTTGATACTAGGGGCTTATTCAAAATCAAATGAGGAGCCTTTCAACTTGTTCAATATCAAACCAAAAGTACTAGGAGTAGAGGAGAGCTAGAAACCAGTAGAACTCTTGGGGATGGTTCTAGTATAGGATCAAATCAACAAGGAATCAAAGGAGTTTGAAGTGCATAATGGTAATTGGTAGGTCATAATCCTTTTGGGAATCTTGCTAGTAATCATTACAAAGACTAGCCAATGCATACGCACCACATAAAAACGATGGGCATGACTTCGAGGTTGCAAGAGAGTGGTCCATTCATGGCTTGAATTTGAATAAATATGCACGATCCATCTTTAGTCCCTCAGCATCTCATGCAACTAGCACCTTGGCATGTAGAGCTCCCTATGCCATCATCTGCATCATCATCGGCTACATAGCTTACTATGTCGTCAAATCTTTCACCTTCTCCACCATTCTTGTGCAACCAAATACTCTAAAGTGCTCATCTTTTGACTCATTGTTCTCATCAAGTGAGTTCTCTTTCTCTACACAAGGTCCTTTGAAGGGTTCAGAGATGGGCAAGAACAAATAGTCGATGACAAACAACATGCAAAATGCTATTGATGCTAAGGCTACAGAGCTTAAAGAGCTTCTTGATCTAGATGAACAAAAATGTTTTGTGCCACACCATAAGATAGGGAAGTATGTACTTCACCAAAATGAGAGGACGTTACTCATGCTATGGGGCATGGAGTTGGTGCTTGAGGCCACCAAAATCAATTTTGGTGTAGGGATATCCAAGAGGTAGTGGAGACATTCAACTTAGACACTGGTACAACTAAGATCAATGGAAGACTAGTATAGGTAATAGTGGTAGCATTGGCTCATGTGTTGCACTTATCGTTTTCAACAAAGGAAAATCCATGTTCAGCTCAAGAATTCATTACTTCTTTTAAGGAAGAAAACCAAGCAAAGAAGAAACACAAGATTGGAGGGCACGGTACCCAGTCTCAACACTGGAATACAAACAAGTATACAGGTTCATAATAGAGGCTATCAGTCTGAAGAACAATCTAACTTATGTTTTAGAGAAACTTTCAACCTACTTTTGGCCAAAATCCAAATCCCAAAGCTAATATTAGCCTCAGCTTTCCTGCATAACAATTTGATGTAGCAAACTACAAAAGTAAAGAGTTGAAATCTATCCAAAACGTGGTATGCTTTGATTTTTTTATATTGGGCTACCATTATTCCACCTCATGTGAATGCTACCACTGCTTCAACATGGCGGGAACTCAAGAGACTTGGAATATTGAAAAGAAGACACAAGAGGGCCAGAAGACTTAGAACCAGAAGGATCAAAGCCAATCTCATCAAACTCGGTAGCAGACTCAGCATGAGTCCACGGGGCAACAACGTGCTCAAGAGGCTCAATGACTAAGGAAAGGCAAGGGTATTTTGATATACCTAGATCAAACAATGACTTGGATTACTCTATTGAATTGTTGAGTCTGAACAAGCGTCTACAGAAGCAAAAGGCTACGCAAAATACTTGCACAATGATGATGCCTATTCGGATTAAGAGAAATTCTAAATTCTTTATGTGGGGACCAAGAGGATGGTACAACAATGGCAGATGATCAGTTATCATGAACAAAATACTTGTCAGCTACCCATCGTCGTTGCTCTTAGAGACAAGCTTCCTCCTCAAAAAAGGTTGGGCGGGGATATATAACAAGCCGTAGGTCAAACGGATAGAAGAAACGCCCAAAATAAAAGCCGTTTTTGAAGTCCGATTGGGTTTTTCTACAGAAAAACGCAAACGGACTTCATAAACGGCTTCAACATTGTAGGCCAAATCCGGTTGCGTTTTTCTATGGAAAAACGCAAACGGACTTCGAAAATGGCTTATATGCCTACCGAAACCATCCGTAGTCCATTAGGTAGTCTTAAGGCAATGTCAAGAGCATGTATGGCAAGCCGTAGGTCAAACGGACAGAAGAAACGTCAAATACACAAGCCGTAGGTCAAATCTGGTTGCGTTTTTTCTACGGAAAAACGCAAACGGTCTTCGAAAACCTCAGCACCATTCAACTGTTGGAGCGAGTACCAGAGTGGTTGTGGTCAATTCTCAATTACACACAATAGCCATCCACTATGAATCTTTAGAGTTTGAAACTCCAAGTAGAAATATTGCTAGGTGATTGACTAGCCTACAACTACATGAAGGATATTAGAGTGGGAATCAAAGCCATGCTCGTCAAAATGCAGATTGTAAGAAAGGTCTTAAATTAGAAAGTTAAGATGTTTCTGGAAAAGAATGCCAGTAGTAGCAAAGGGCCCAAAACCAGAATGAGCCTAAGGGAGCAAGAGATGGCTCTAAAAAGTTTGTTTCATCTAATTCGGATCTATAGAAAGATTCTACTCCAAGACAACCAGATAGTGATGAATTTCATAGAATTTGTTCTTGATTCTCCAATCTTGTCGTACGAATTACC
The DNA here is from genome assembly GCF_014529385.1 of Adiantum capillus-veneris. NCBI lineage: Eukaryota > Viridiplantae > Streptophyta > Polypodiopsida > Polypodiales > Pteridaceae > Adiantum > Adiantum capillus-veneris. The sequence goes on from NC_140959.1 coordinate 124,379,236, forward strand.
TATGAAAGATCAGGAATTGCCAAAGTTTTTCTTTGCTATGTATCCAAAGTACAATGAACCAGCTAATCAACAAAGGTATCTAAAGAAAGTGGATCAGGTGAGAGAATGGTATGAGCACAGCAAAGCAAATTTGGTAGCATGGAAGAATGTTTTGAGTGACACTGATGAATAGAAAACTAATGTGTCTGAATTGAAGGAGTATTTGCATCGTTTCATAGGATGATGAATCAGTGGTGATATCAAATCCAAACATTGATTCGATGTACTAACAAGCTTCTTCGACTATCAATCAAAGCTTCCAAAATTTCAAAAAAGGAGATGGTGAACAAAGAAGCATCGGAGCCAATTTAGGGAAATTGCTCGAAGCATGCATCAAGGCAAACTAGCCATTACCAAAGGGTTGGATCCATACTACATCAGTCTGTCACAATCTGGCAAGACCTAGACTGACTAGAGAAAGGTGCACTTTGTATGATGTTGACACCAAAACCTGGAATGCTGTAACACCCTATGAAATGGAGATGACTATTGATTGCAAGGACCAGCTAGAGCATGAAGCTATTTATCGGCTTATTTTGAAAAATATGTTGAAACCAGTGCTCAAGGTGCCGGTCAACCTTTGGAAACTCAGGTTCAGCTCAAGCGATTTCAAAGGCCACAAGAAAGAAGGGTCCGGACAAGACAAAATGATAACACCTATAGAGCATGTACAAAACGCCCAATAACCAGTATTTTTGAGAAGTCTGCCATTTGTTGCAAAAGAGAGACTGGAAGTAAAGTGGGTGGATTCATACTATTTCCCCAAGGATATCAGTCATTTTCAAAAACATATCTAGAATTTTGGAATAGTCAAAAATTCAAAGAAAAGGGGGAAGAAAATGTAGATAGTGGGAACAGACTCTAGTCGAGTTCCAACATAATTGGTAGGAATTGGTAATTACTGGATACAGGTATTGTAGTAATTTTCCACTGCACAAGCAGTCAAAGGCCCAACTGGGTACCTATAAATAGATCCCATTACTCATTTTGTAGGCTTTTCATTCTATAGTTGTTCCCAGAGTCTAGTGTCATTCTTGTGTATTCTTTTGGCATTTTCTTTGACCATTACTTGGCTCTCATGGATATGCCTGATATCAATTGTACTCTCGGCTATATTTGAATATATTCCAATTCCAACCTTTGTCTCTTGTCTTCTATTTTTAGTTCAGTCATTGTCTGATCGTAAATTTGGTCTCTATCCGTCTAATCTGATCTGACTAACTCTAACAACCTAGAATAGTTGTCAAAAATGACCAGCTCATTCAATTTATATTGCATTATAGATTGGTGTTTTGTCCCACAACTAGCTAGAAATGTATTGAACTCATGAGACATGTACTTCCCCCCTTTATTTGAATGGAGGGTGCCTATAGTTCATTTAGAGACATTTTCGGACATAACCAGATATTGTTTTAATATATTCTAGTTCCAATCTCTGTCTCTTGCCTTCTTATTCCAGTTCAGCCATTGTTTGATCGTATATCTGAAGTCTCTATCTGTTTGATCTTATTTGACTAACTCTAACAACCTAGAATATCTGTCAGAAGTGACCACCTCATTCCACGTATATTGCATTGTAGATTGGTGTTTTATTTCACAACTAGCTAGAAACGCATTAAACTCATGAGACATGTAATCCCCCCTTGATTTGACTAGAGGGTGCCTATAGTTCATTTAGAGGCATTTTCCGTCATAACCATATATTGTTTTGATATATTCCAATTCCAATCTCTTTCTCTTGTCTTCTATTTCTAGTTCAGTCATTGTCTGATCGTATATCTAAAGTCTCTCTCTTCCTGATCTCACCAGACTAACTCTAATAACCTAGAATAGGTGACATAAGTGACTAGCTCATTCCACGTATCTTGCATTGTGCATTGGTGTTTTATCCCACAACTAGCCAAAAATGCATTAAACTCATGAGACATATATCCCCCCCCCCCACCATCCATTTGAATGGAGGGTGCCTATAGGTGACATTTTCAGCCATAACCAGATATTGTTTGAATATATTCAAGTTACAATATTCTATGTCTCTTGTCTTCTATTTCCAATTCAATCATTGTCTGATCATATATCTGAAGTCTCTATCTGTTTGATCTGATCTGACTAACTCTAACAACCTGGAATAGCTGTCATTAGTGACCATCTCATTCCACGTATAGTACATTGTACATTGGTGTTTTATCCCACAACTAGCCAGAAATGAATTAAACTCATGAGATATATACTCCCCCCCTTGATTTGAACGGAGGGTGTCTATAGTTCATTTCGAGACATTTTCAGCCATAACCAGATATTGTTTGAATTACATGAACACTTTGGACTTAGATTTAAGCGGACACACCCGCGCATGCCTAGAGTAATCATCAATGAAAGTCACAAAGTACAAGTAATTTGTAACATTAAATGGTCTAAATAGCTTGTAAATAGCGAAAAATAACTTAACATAGTTAGCATTTCATTAAGAGAAAGTTCCTAATGAGCATAGAAGAGTGCTTGGTTGGAGATAGCAACATTAGCATAACACCTAATTAGTTTGGCATAACTATACTTGAAAGAGGGAGAGAAATAGAACAATTGACAACTATTGAGGACCGGATTTACATGTACCAGTTCCCCCTCGATTAGGCATTTGTATTAAAGCTTCTCCCATTAAGAGAGACTTTGTACAATACAATTCTTTGTGTTCCTTGGTAAAAACTCGTTGGTGCAATGAAGATGGAAGCTTTATGCACCAAACTTACACGTGATAACACATAACATCAATTCCCTCCAGTCTCAGACCCAAGACCTCACACACCTTCGAAGATGGTGAGAGCTAGCAAGGTATGAGACTAGATGTAGAGGAAGAAGAAGTATTCTTACGAGAAAGAAGTATTTCCTCACTTAATTACTCTTGTAGCTTAGCTTAGCTTAGTAATTAGATAATAGAGGAGAGAAGCATGGAATTGAAGCTTGGCTCTTGCTTGGATGTGCATTCCATATCCAAGAGTTGTTGGTGTAGGCGTCCATTCTCAAAACTTGGAGAAGAAGATGAGATTTCCATTAAAGCTTGGAGAAGGAGATGACCTTTTTGCTCTACACATGAGTTGTGTGAGTGTGTGTGTAATTGTGGTAGGCAAAAGTGAAGCTTATCTCTCTTCTTGGGCGACCCCTTCTCCTTTACTCTTGTTGGCATCCTATTGGCCCTTGAAAAGCTTAGCCAATAGCATTTGACAAAGCTTTTTACTCATGCTGGCTCCCTATTGGCCCTTGAAAAGCTTAGCCAATAGCATTTGAGATGCCAAGTCAAGAGCCTTGTGACAAGTGTCCACCCTTTTTCCCATTTGTAAAAGCTTAGATAATTAATTTAATTATTTAAATTCTTATTGGACCTTTTAGTCTTCTGGCCAATAGGAATTAAGAAAATTTGTGGGCTGCTTATTTTGCACTGGACCTTTTGACTTTCCAATAGTCTTTTTGGGAGATTAATTCTCATTGGTTCTTTCATCAAGAATTTCTAAAATAAGAAATTGAATTTACACTACCTCAATCCTCATTGGTCCATCTCTTTGTCCATCCAATAGTATTCAGGCAAAATTGGAGGTTTTGTTGCATGCCTGACATGTGTCCTATTTGCTTTTAGGTGTAAAGGTAAGCTTTTGTGTGTGTGTGTGTGTGTGTGTGTGTGTGTGTGTGTGTGTGTGTGTGTGTGTGTGTGTGTGTGTGTGTGTGTGTGTGTGTGTGTGTGTGTGTGTGTGTTCTGTCTCATCCCAGCTCACCCACTCTCTTATCTTCTTGTTGTAGCCACTTTGTTAACTTTAGCATTCAACACTTTAGTCACTAAGAGAAATTCCCATGGCCTAGGACTTTTACAGTAAAAATTTGAAACTTTGCCCTATGGAAGTCTTAATGGAGTTAAACCTAGAGGTCTTTTAAACCCATTGATGTACTTTGCTCTTTAGCAGACCATCCCCATTTGGATCCCCAATTCCCGTCTTTTGGATCCCCTGTTGAGACCGGTCTAGCAGCCTTTCCAATATCCAACCTTTGCTCCCCCTGGTATTTTCCTATATTAAATTATTAGTTTAATATGAGAAAATCATTTGGGGAAAGTAGATATTAGGTTTTTATGACATTACCTCTCTCTTGATATCATAGTCGTCCTCGACTATGAGGTAGAGAAGATAAAGCCGAATCATTAGTCTGTTTGCTAGCGCGTAGAGGATCCTTATTTTACCCTATGACATCGTTCCAAAATGGATGACTAATCCATTTGGTGCTTGAGAGACTTAGTTGCCGCAAGCATGTCTGCTCATTAGTCCATATCAATCTTCAATAGTAGAGTGACAAGCTCTACTTGGTGTTTGGGAGACATCGTCGCCACAAAACATGATCCTAAGCATGCATACTTCTTAACATTAGTGCACAATAAAGAAAAAAGAGCATTATAAGAAAAAAACATTGATCATTTAAAACATATTTACATTTGCTTACTCTAGGGAATCATTGTAAGCATTGACAAGGTTTAGGTTATCCTTTAACTGTATGCCTTGCATCCATCTAGCATCTTCAAAAAGATAATTCTTAAACCTAATAAGATACCGTCGGATAATCTTACCGCCTCTCAATACCTTGTCTTTGTATCAGAGAATGGACTCGGGCTGCAGTACCTCTTCTTGGTCTTCAATCTCCAGTGGGTCTTCTATGGTTGCTTTTTGGGGTGGCTCTCCTTGGTAAGGTTTCAATAAGCACACATGGAAAGCATTGTGTATTAGCCAGTGGTTGGGCAACTCGAGCTGATAAGCCGTCTCATTGATTGGCTTAAGAATATGAAAGGGGCCATAGTACCTTTTTGCTAGTTTAGCATAGTACTTTTGGTGTCCCGTAGGATTCTTGCCCGTCGTGTGCCTTAATCGAGCCTTGCAAAATTTAAGCAAGAAACAATCATTTTCTTTAAAGGTCAGGGCTCTTCTGTGCTTATTAGCAGCAGCCTTTTGCCTTTGTTGTGAGATGGATATAGCATCTTTATTCTTCTGGAAAGATTCTTGTAGGTCGCGGCTATATTCATCTGCAGTGAAGATCTTTCCATGTACCTTAAGTAGCAGGGGACTTTTTTTTATCTTCCCTCGATTACCTTAAAAGGTGCTTTTCTCATGGATGTATGTATTGTGTTATTGTAAGCATACTCCACTAAAGGTAAGTACTTCTCCTATTGGGACCTTTCATCTACTTCAAAGACATAAGCTTTTAGTAGATCAAGAATTGTTAGGTTAGCTATCTCACTTTGGCCATCCATTTGTGGGTGATAGGCCGAAGAGAAATTTAGCCTTGTACCTAAATTCTCAAAGAGACCCTTCCAAAAATTGATGGTCATTCTAGGATCTCTATCTGACACTATTGACATTGGCAAGCCGTGGTACTTAAAGATTTGTGGTATAAAGAGGGTTTCCATTCTATGGGCCTTAATAGTCTTTTTGACAGGTATGGAATGTGCTTGTTTGTTGAACCTGTCTACTACTATTGTCCATATTCTCGTATTCCCATGGATAGACTTAGCCAATCCAAAGATAAAATCCATGGATATGCTCTCCCAGGGTGAATTAGGGATTGGCAAAGGTTGAAGCAAACCAAGTTGCTTCCCTCTATCAAACTTCGTCTTTTGGCAAACCACACATTTTGAAACATACTCTTGTATGTTCACTTTCATGGTAGGCCAATAGAAGTACATTTCTATCCCTCTTAGGGTAGCTTGAATACCTCTATGCCCCACATATGGAGGAGCATGAGATTCATACATTACTTTCTCACGAAGTGAGTTAGTAATGCATAGCCTATTACCATAGAGAAGATAACCATCTTGTAGGGTAAATGGTTCCTCTTTCTTCCCTAGTGCAAGGGGCGACATCACATCTTTAAAATCGGGATCGATAACGTACTCATCTATCATAGAAAACAGATCATTGTGAGTTGCTATGGAAATCGCATTTACTCTCGATCGTCTTGAGAGTCCATTGGCTACTTGATTATGCTTGCCAGCAATGTGAGCAATATGAAAATGAAATTTGCGAAAGGAAATTTGTCCACCTCATTTGTTTGTTGGAGAGCTTGGTCTGCGTCATGAAGTACTTGAGACTTTGGTGATCTGTCCGCGCAGAATGAAAGGAGTCCCCAATAAGTATTGCTTCCACGTGTCTAAGGTATGTAGAACTGCGAGGAGTTCCTTTTCATATATGCCAAGAGATTTCTCAACGGGGTCAAGCCTTCGACTTATTCTCTCACAGAACTTGAAAAATTACCTGGAGGTGCTATTCGTCTTCGTCCAAGGAGTTCCTCTCTATCCTTCACAACATCACTGTGTGCCTTCTCTTCATTTGGAGGGAAGTATCCCTCACCATACTCCAAGAACGAAGGCAAATCTTGGTAGACTCTTCTCCTAAAGTTGCAAGCTATCTGCATTGGGTTAAAACTATGCTCCATTTTTTCAATTTTGAGCATTGTTCTCAAGCTCTTGACCCATTTTATGTTAAACTTGCGCATCTGCAACCATCAAACACAAGCAAGAGCATTGTAAGCAACTAATTTTAATTTTTTGATTCGTTGTAATTGTCTACTTTGCATATCTGCAAAGACACCTTTTTCTTGCATCCACCAATGCAATGCACACCTCAGACTATGTTCCTTTTTTCACAACACCCAGCTCATAAGCAAAGGTCTTGCCCTTATGTATCAACTTAGCGTCCTCAATGAATGACTCCAGGTCCAGGCCAAACATTGATTGCAAATGTATGCTACGAGTACAACTGTATACATTTTCTGCCTCTTTAATAATGGAATACCAAAAAACTTTGATCCTTAACCACTCTCAAAAAACGACAGACTCTCCAGTGACAACAAAATTATTAAATAAATCAAACAATTTGTATGCATGACCAGAGAGCTTAACAACACTGATATAAAATGTACCCACTTGTCTAAGGTATGTCCAAACTCTTAACATCGCTCGGATCACTAGAGGCCATCACACGCACGATGAAGGTTTTTTTGTCAAAGGAAAGACCTGCACATGCCAATCCGTTCAATCTTTCTTTTGTTATCCACTTTGGGTGACTGGTCCACTCGATTGCATGTAGTGTCTTGCACACATTTTCAAAAGGGGTCAATCTCCGGGAGACATGATGTCTGAACATTTAATCTCACCTCAAAAAAGATTTTAGAGCAACCCACCTCCACCAGACATCTCCCAATGTCTTATCATTTTTTTTAGATTGTGCGTATGTCTCAAAGAATGCTTTTTTGTAACGGGCTTGAAACTTGGTCATAAGCATTCTAGTTCTACCTCAATCTTTTTTAGGACAAGCGTATATTTTTCATGTAGACATGGTGCTAATGATTAAACAAATCTTTGATCCCAACAATTTATGACAACTAACAATCAAAAAATCTGATAACACGTATTGGATGGATGTAAGGTCTCCACATTTCTAGCTGCCAAGAATAAACTCAAAGCTTTAAGAGGATTCATTGGTCATATAATCAGGTAAAAACACTATCTCAAATGCACAAAAAAAAAAGGAATCTTAAGCATAGCAAACCCCGGGCTAGGAATTTTTAAATTTAAATTCGGACAAAAACTGACTCCGCTAGTCCTTCCGAAAGATTCAATGTAAATTAAATATTTAAGAAAAATTGAATGGTTGCAATAACCATTTAAGCATAGACTTTACTAAAGGCCTCCCAGAAATTTTACAAATATTTACTAGTAGATATTTACCAATTAAGCAAAAACAATAGGTAAAAAATTAGCAGATTTGATTTTTAAAGCTGGCAGGTGGTGCTGGGAGGGGTCATCATTGACCTGCTAGGGATAGGAAAAGTAGTAGGGGGCACTAGGGGAGTTGTGGGGCTACCTTGGGATGCAAGTTACTACCATTTCCAGCCTGTGAGTGCCCAAAAACCTATAAATAAGACCCCTTGCTTCACAATTTCACACAAACTCGGAGTCCTAATCATTTCTCTCTCACATAGGGAGAAAACTCTACCCAAAAATCACTAGAGAGCAAACCTCTAGTTGATTATCCATGGATAATAAGTTATGGCACCTAAAAGGACTCGAGCAAATCCTCCATCTGATGATGAGGGGAGAGCTCCAAAAACAACTAGAGCGTTGCGTGACGACGAAGCCGGGCCTAGTAGTAGGCATACAGAGGAGAGTCTTCAGGTGCCAGCGCAGCAGCAGATGGCCGATCAGTCCCAGGTGGTTTTTCCATTATTCAATTAAGTCTCTTAGTAATTTAAGTTCTCTTATAAGTTAACATTGCATACGTAAGGAGTGAGTAAGAGTCAGAAAAGGAATAATTGATCGAAAATGGAAGGTAACTTCCAAGAAACCAACGTGCATTTTGTTTATAAAGTAAGAAAGACCTGTATGGTTAAGCCTACTTGAATTAGGAAAGGTATGATTGATCATCCTTAAAAAAACTTGTCTCAAGACACCTCCGACTCCTTGGTATATTTTGATGAATAATAATGGCTTTCCAACCCACGGATAAGTCGGTTACCCCCATGAACGATGAGTTTCTACTCCATGTCATGTCTTGATGTTTCTATATAAGTTAAGATACTGTTTTTATCCTAGGGGAGCCGCTCAGTTATATGGGCAACTGGTTTGGTGTATGGGCACCCCGAACCTTGGGTGGGGGTTTATCCACCCCGGATTGTGAACAAGGAATGGGTACCGTTTTTTTTAACCCTTAGGCGGTCTTGAGACAAGAAGAGTATTAGTCATGGGTATTAAGGACAATGTTTTTGATTGACAATACCCTGTCTTAAGTTTAAAGATGTCTGTTTGCTAAAAGAATGCTTTTCAATGCTGTCTTTAATACTTGATCGAAGGAATTACTGTGATAGAAAGTTAAAACAAACCATTGTTTTAAATGTTGAAATAATGTGATAGTAACTAGAAAACAAAAGAATCATGTGTGAGTGCGGGGTGGTAAGTGGGGATTGACTAAGGTTGTCAATCATGGACGGGTGGACCTGATTAGTCAGGTAACTATCCATCCCTATGCATTAAAAACGTTTAGAAAACTTATTCACTTGGAAGAGAAGTCCACCAGCGGCTATGCCCTCACATATGTTAGGGGGGAAAAAGCGTTGGTTGAGGATACCTTAGCCCAATTTGTGGAAGTTATAGGACCGAAATAGTTTTGGACTTTTAATATGTTGTCCCGTTTCCGATGCAAGAGAGGACTAGGCCTTCTTCTAGGGCTATAGACCCAAGCCATTGTCAATGGTAAAGGTCTATTCCTTGTATTTTTCTTATTTAGAGACTCTCATTTTTATTAGGCCTAGAGACCTGTCAAGGACCCCATCCCAATTCTGGTGTCGGCGAGTTGGGGACCTCACAAGAGGTATCAAAGCATGTGTTAATTAAAGTCTTGGACTTGGGGAAAAGTTTAAGGTGTTAGGTTGAAATAAGTGATCTTTGACAAATTCAATTGAAGAGGTATTTAAATGAAAAGAGGGAGAGAAAGAAAGGGAGAGAAGATTTCCATCATGCCTACCACAAATTCACGGAATCCCGACACTATTCAATGCAAAAAAGTGTGATAAAATGGCTAGATAAGAGATTTTCTCCTTCCACTTGGAGGATCAGCTGGTCAGGATCTAGTGGAATTTTCTTCATTAATGCGAGAGAGTTAGAAGGTTTAGCACTAAATATGAAGAGAATCAAATGGGTTGAAGATCTTCAAGTGATTGAAGTATCCTTTTTCATTGGGACGGAGAATCCAGAGGAAACCCTTGTAATAGATGATGTCTAAGTATCACAAAATCAGTGGGTAGAATTAGGCCCATAGGTGTAGAGCCTAGTTTTAGTGGGCGAAAAGATGTTGTATATTTTGATCCTATATATGATCCACCCAAAGTCCACAAGATTTTAGTATAGGACTGTCGTCACCTTTGTACATAGTAGGATCTTCATAGATTGTATTAACTCTTGTACATACTATGGTTCTCATAAGTATGCTATAAGTAGTTTTGTTTATGGTTTGGCAATTGTCTTCATCTTGTGTGCAAAAGTTGTGAGTATGAGATAATTTAAAATCATAAGTAAGAGAGATTTTCATCTAGTACTAAATTCCACTAATTCAATCCCAGGGTAATACTCAAGTAAATAGCCTTTACACTGTTACTCAAGAGAAAAAAATACTACTAAAGCAAGTCCAACTCCCTACCTTCAAAGGAGAGGGACCGAATTTAGAACGAGATGCCGAAGCATGGATTGATGCTATGGACAACTATTTTAAAGCTGCAGGAACTGCTCTAGAAAACCAAACAATGTTGGGTATGTTCCGTCTCAACGGAGATGCCAAACTTTGGTGGAAGCAGTACTGCAGAGATAATCCCACGAGTAGTCCGTCTTGAGAGAAAATAAAGTAGGCAATCAAAGAATGCTATCTCCTCCTGCACGAATTATTTGGTCTACGCCAGCTAAGACTTTCACCAGAGGAGTACTACACAAAATTTGTGTCCTTACGATGCCATGCTCCCTAGTTGACAATGGAGCAGCAGATTTCTCGCTTCTCTCAAGGCCTCAATAAACCCTTGAGTACACGTCTCAAAGCCATGAGGCCTACATCAATTCAGGACCCCCTTCTCAGGGCCAAGCCTCTTGCAGCTAAAGGAATCAACTCTACAAGGAACTATAATGGATTTAATAACTTTAGGGGAAGAGCCAAGGGAGCTTTCAACCAAGGATATCAACAATGTGGAGTAGCTGCAACAATGAACTTGGAGTAGATCTTCCCAAATGTTAGGTGCTATGGATGCAATCAAATGGGGCACTATAGAAATAACTATCCTGAAGAGCAAAACCCTCAAACTACTGCTAGAGCCATTCCTCAAAATCAAGGAGACAATCCAAGAGAAGGTAGAAATGAAGGACGAGGTAGAGGAAGAGCAAGAGGAGCCAGAGCTTATGCAATCATGGGAGAACCAACCTTAATGAATGAGGAAGATGAAAGAGCCACTCACTTGGCTACAGTTAGTAATCATAGAGCTCAGCAACAATAGGAAATTTTGTAAACCACTATAAATCGATAATGAAAAACTTTGAGTTACTTATATATTATAATGGTATACATTTTTTTTTCTCACATTACTTAAAGAATCTAAAGTTAAGTTAGCATTCAATCAAGAAATTAAGGGTAGATCTAGAAAATGAGAAAGAGGTGTTCGTCAGGAAGGTAGAATTCGAATCTTAGACAAAAGATGGTTATCTAAAAAACCAACTCACATTCCTTGCGCACAAGATAGCGTTCCTTGAAAAGTGACCTAGATATTAAAGTATTAATGTACGAAACTAATAAGAAGCTAAAAGAACTCTTGGTATGATACCTCTTAAAACACTCTACATAATGTTGGTCAACCAGGTTAGAGTACAAAGAGAATACCTCTGGTGCAATGGTGGAAGCTTGTGCCGAACGCAGATTGCTAAGAATGGCAAGAACACGCCGAGCGCATTCAGATTGGCAAAGCTGGAATACACAGTACTTGTCGAACGCTGATTGCTCTATAAGGTCAGTTAGACTGAGTTCATGTTGACAAGGTGGATATATGGATCTTTTATGGAATGGATTTAACCTGGTTTTTGAGATGATACAAAGGGTTTGTAAAGGTTTTTAAGATGGTCTCACTACTCAGAGCTTCTTGGGAAAAAATTTGAGTAGCAAGTAATTAGTAAGAAATTGTGGAAACTCCAACTAGATTGTATCCTTGCAACTAGGAAGAACTTTTAAAGTATCAGTAACACTTGGTAAAGTGGAAAGATTATCCCACTGAAGATGCCACTTGGGAAGATGAAACCTCTTTTCTCAAAGACTTTCCCAATTTCGGTTGAGATGAGGGCATCTCAAATTCTTAAGTTGGGGTGACTGTAAGGTCTCCACCTTTCTAACTGCCGAGAATGAACTCAAAGCTTTAGGAGGAAGCATGGTCATATAATCAGGTAAAAAACTATCTCAAAAGCACACAAAAAATTATTTTTGGAATCTTAAGCACAACAAATCCCGGGCTAGGAATTTTCAGATTTAAATTTGGACAAAAATTGACTCCGCTAGTCCTTCTGGTGTTGAGATGTGGAGGGAGAGAGAGAGAGAGAGAGAGAGAGAGAGAGAGAGAGAGAGAGAGAGAGAGAGAGAGACGAGACAAGAGACACACCATGTACGCTCCCAAAGACTGATTCATATTGAGGACAAGATACAAATATATAGGTGAGACCAAGTTGAGTAGAGTGAGCCATATATAGCTCCAACACTCCCACTCAAACAAAGGTCTCTAGCTTTGGATGAAAAAACCCTTGGGGAGTTCAAGGGAAAAACCCAAGCCCCTATACAATGTGAAAATATGAACCAGTGATGATGATGTGAAAGTGAATTGTGCATCTATGTACAAATATACAAGTGACTCAAAGATCACAATGTGCAGATGTGGAGTGTGCATAGTGCATGGTACCTATAGGATTACAATGTCATATGTACAAAGCTATTACAATAGCAAAGAGGCTAATCTAGAAAGAGTGAGGCCGAAGCAACTCCAAGCTCCGAGAGCAAGAGGATGAAACGTGACTCGTTGAGGCCTTTGGTCAGAATATATGCAATCATCTGGTCACTTGGACAGTGTTCAACCATAATGGTTCCTTTGCGTACTTCATACCTGACATAATGATAATGGACAGCAATGCGCTTTGACTTATTATGTTGAACATAGTCTTTTGCAAGACTAATAGCACTTTGGTTGTCACACTACAAGGGTGTGCTAGAAAGAGGAGAGTAACCAATATCAACCAGCATTTATCGAAGCCATATCAACTCACGAGCTGCAAGTGATGCCGCAACATATTCTGACTCAGTTGTAGAAACTAACACAACGTTGTTTCTTGTTGGTCCAAGAAACAAGACAACCATTTATAAAGAAGAAGTTTCCACTAGTAGATCGCATAGATAAATGTGAGCTTGCCCAGTCTGCATCAGTGTACCCCAAAAGAGAAAGAGATTGTATAGAATCCGATGTGAGTTGTCGTTGATAGTGCCTTTCAAGTATTTCAACACACGCTTTGCTGCTGCAGACCAATGCTTAAGAGAAGGACGTGCAAGATGTTGTCCAAGATAATTAGCAACAAACAGAATATCAGGACAAGTGTTCATGCCAACAAACTGAAGACATCCAATCAAGTTAGCATAAGGCTGATTTGTGACAAGTTGACCGCCATTGTCAGAAGTGTTCTTCGTAGAGCTCGCAAGACAAGGTGTGTTAGCTGAATGTGCACATTCCATACCAATTTTTTGAATAGTATCTGCAATAAACTTTGACTGTCAAAGGAATAAAATACCTTTTGTACGATTCCGTTGGATTTGAATGCCAAGACACGAGTGAATCTCTCCAAGATCCACCATATCAAATGCAGAAGACAATAACTTTTTCACTTGCTGAAGAAATCCTAAATCATTGGAAACAAGGATGGTATCATCCACATAAAGAGCAAGAATCACAAAACTGCTACCTTGGCGTTTTATGTATAAGTTGGGGTCTGAAGAGCAAGAGATGAATCCTTTAGGTGAGAAAAAGATCAAATTTTGTATACCAGGCTCGCGAAGCTTGCTTGAGACCATATAGTGCCTTATGGAGTTGAGCAATAAGGTCTTCTTTACCTGGAATAGCAAACCCTTCTGGTTGTTCCATATAAATTTCCTCTTCCAAGTCACCGTTAAGAAAAGCAGTTCGCACATCCATTTGATGAGCTTCTAGATCAAATTGAACAGCAAATGCCAATAAAACTCGAACACTTGTAATGCGAACAACTGGTGAAAAGGTCTCTTGATAATCAACACTAGCTACTTGGGAGTAACCTTTTGCAACTAAATGTGCCTTGAACTTGTCAAAAGATGCATCTGCTTTTACTTTTGTATTATACACCCACTTACACTTAATAGTTGTACAACCAGAAGGTAATTCAGTTAGTATCCATGTACTTTTAGAGATAAGAGAATCGTAATATGCTTCCATAGCCTCTTTCCATTGATTCTTTTGTGGTGAAGAGATAGCTTCATCATAAGTAACGGGATCTTCAGAAGTAGAAAAAGCCTTATCAACAATATCGTCATCATAAACATGACATGAGCCATGTTCAAAATCAATAGGCAGATCAACAAAAATATCAATATCATCATTGATAGCATTTGGAATGGATGGTTGTGAAGAGGAAATTTTCTCTATAGGAAGAGTTTCATCATCTGAAAGAAATGGAAAAGCTTGAAGCAATGATTTAGTATCATCGGAATCATCCATGGACCATGAGCCTCCCATAAGCTGTTCGTTAAAAGCAGCATCACGATTCACAATTACTTTCTTGGAGGAAGGGTCGTAGAATTTGTAGCCTTTGGAAGTATCAGAATATCCAATAAAAATAACTTTAAGACCAGGAGCATCAAGCTTTGTTCGTGTTTCTTTGCATAGTGCGATTTTTTCGTTCAACAATGCCGTTCTGTTGAAGTGAATATGGAATAGTGTGTTCATGATGAATTCCATTGTTAACACAGTAATTCACAAACTCTAGGGAAACATATTCGCCTCCATTGTCACTACGAAGCTTCTTAAGGTGACGACCAGTTTGAAGTTCCGCAGCCTTGTGGAATTGTTTGAAAACAGATAAGGCCTCATATTTTTGTCTAAGTAAAAATACAGTCGTATACCGTGAGAAATCATCAATGAAAGTAATGAAGTAGCGATATTGTGATCTCGAAGAAGGTAGAGGCCCACATATATTAGTATGAATAAGATCCAATATATCATGAGAATGAGTTGTATTTGAAAGAGGAAAGGGTTTACGATTATATTTCCCAAGAGCACAAAACTCACAAATTCCCATATGGGGATGAGCTTTAAGATCCATACCATGAACAAGATCACTATGCTAAAGATCAAGGAGTTTTGAGAAATCAGCATGAACAAAACAGTGATGCCATACTTTGCAATCATGATCACCTGAAGCAGTAACAACATTTGCTACAACATCATTGAGAGAGAGTTCAAACAAATTACCATTTCGAGGAGCAGTGGCTATAGTCTGTCCATCTTTCTCAATTCAACATTTGGTATGATCAAATCCAACAAAGAGACCAAGATCAACAAGTCTAGCAACTGAAAGAAGATTCCGTTGAAGATCTGGTACATGTAATACTCCTCGCAAAATTCGAGTCGAAGAAGATAAGGTACCAAGATATAAATCTCCAATACCCTTTACTTGACAAGTCGTATCATTAGTTAGATAAACAACACGTTGAACTGGTAGTGGATGATAGTTATGGAGCCACTTAGACTAATATGTCATATTTCCTGTAACACCAGAATCAACAATAAAAATTGAACCATCACGTACATGAAGTATTCTGTCTGGAGCAACTGAACATAGGACATAGCTTGTTTTTGGTACAATGTTGTTTCGATGTTCAGTAGCATATGCTACATTACGATATGTGTCGAATCGACGCTTATAGCACATATGAGTAGGATGATCAGATCGTCCACAATATTCACAAGAAGAAGAAGAAGAGTCTCTAGATAAACGTGGTTGTTTCGTAGTAATATTGTGTTCTTCATCATATTGACGTGCCCAACAATCGTCTTCAATATGGCCATTTATGTTGCAGTAAGAACATTGCTTACTAGGAAATTTGAGACGAGAGAAAATATTACCACGACGACCACCTCTATGGTTTCCTCGTTGAAACGGACGCCTTCGAGCATAAAAAACACGTTCCATCTATTGTGACTCAGTCTCCTCTTGTGAAATTTTAGCTGTATCATGACCAGCATTACGTCATTCTTGACGTTGAGAGTATTCAATTAAAGACATGCAAGCTTGGTCGAAATCACGACCATCTTTACTAGAGAGAATAGTAATAATGTTATCATAAGAGGAGTCCTTCACCGTATCAAGGAGAAGTGTAATCAGTTGCTTTTGTGGAACAGGATCACCGGAAACAGCAAGTTGATTAATAATAGATTTGAAAGGCTCAATATGTCCCGTCATGGCAATACCAACTTCATATTGTAGCTTGTTAAGCAACCCTCTCAAAAAAAGTTTTTCTGTAACATATTTCTTCTGAAAGTTTGCAATAAGGTACTTCCATACGTTGTGGGAAGTAGGCAGTTCATACATATCAAGCAAAAGGGAATCACTAAGAGCAGAAAGAATATATCGACGAGCTGCTTTATCACGTCGTTGCCAATCCGTATACGCAACATTCCAATCTTCAAATATAGGTCCTTCAGTAATAAGCACGTTATCATGATCCGTATCAAACAGGCTGAGGCGAATAAACACGATTTCCAAGGACAACATCAGAGAGTTCATCGCCTTCAAGAATTAACAACATCTTTGCTTTCCATCCTAGAAATCCTTGGCCTTGGAAAGGAGGAACAAAACGTTGGCCAGAAGGAAAGCCGTTGACGAGAATAGTCATAGCCATATCTAGTTGCGAGAAGACGTATAAGATAAGATCGCAGAATTTGCACACCATATATGGTGAAGGCTGCAATTGAGAACGAGAGAAATATGACGACTGTGTTCTGTCAACGATAAATGCAAGAAGGATGCCCAATACACGTCCAAAGATGTGAGAGACGTCACCCAAAAAAGCAGGGAAAAGGAGAAGTCAATAATAAAAGAGTCCTCAAAATAGAGTGACGTGAGACGCAAGATTGACGGCCACAATATGAATAGAAAAAAGCTAAATTTGCTCGAAAAAGTTAACGCCAAAAATAGAAAAACGATCGCGGATGCTTCATGAAGACGCACGACGAAGAAAGCTGCATCAAGCTCAATTGTAGTAAAAACAGTATAACTTTCTGTTGCGAACTCCGATTGACGCAAACCTAGAACTCAAATCGAAGAGCTTGAGGAGACGAACAAGTTTTGGATAAAAAGCGATACTCGCTTTTTTCGTTTCTCCAAATTTTGAGTAGAAGACCCCCAAAATTGAGACGAAGTTCAAGGTGTCAAAAAATAAATCAACGAGGAAACGTAATCAATGATTTATTATATTGATTAGCAATAAACACCACAGAAAACACTAATCGTATTCTTCTTAATACAAAACAACCACAGTTAACAAAAAAAAAAAAAATTTTGTAGCAATTTTGAATCTTACATGCGAATCGCATACACATACTGTTTTGTCACCATGAATTGAATCGGTGCGTGATCGAGAGAGAGAGAGAGAGAGAGAGAGAGAGAGAGAGAGAGAGAGACGAGAGACACACCATTACGCTCCCAAAGACTAATTCATATTGAAAACAAGATACAAATATATAGGTGAGACCAAGTTGAGTAGAGTGAGCCATATATAGCTCCAACATCTGGAAGATTCAATGTAAATTAAATTATTAATAAAAATTGAATGGTTGCAGTAATCATTTAAGCATAGACTTTACTAAAGGCCTCGCAGATATTTTACAGATATTTACCAATTAAGCAAAAAATAAGTAAAAACTTAGGAGATTTGATTTTTAAAGCTGGCAGGTGCTGGGAGGGTCATCACTGACCTGCCAAGGATAGGAAAAGTAGTAGGGGGCACTAGGGGAGTTGTGGGGCTACCTTGGGATGCAAGTTACTACCATTTCCAGCCTGTGAGTGCCCAAAAACCTATAAATAAGACCCCTTGCTTCACAATTTCACACAAACTCGGAGTCCTAATCATTTCTCTCTCACATAGGGAGAAAACTCTACCCAAAAATCACTAGAGAGCAAACCTCTAGTTGATTATCCATGGATAATAAGTTATGGCACCTAAAAGGACTCGAGCAAATCCTCCATCTGATGATGAGGGGAGAGCTCCAAAAACAACTAGAGCGTTGCGTGACGACGAAGCCGGGCCTAGTAGTAGGCATACAGAGGAGAGTCTTCAGGTGCCAGCGCAGCAGCAGATGGCCGATCAGTCCCAGGTGGTTTTTCCATTATTCAATTAAGTCTCTTAGTAATTTAAGTTCTCTTATAAGTTAACATTGCATACGTAAGGAGTGAGTAAGAGTCAGAAAAGGAATAATTGATCGAAAATGGAAGGTAACTTCCAAGAAACCAACGTGCATTTTGTTTATAAAGTAAGAAAGACCTGTATGGTTAAGCCTACTTGAATTAGGAAAGGTATGATTGATCATCCTTAAAAAAACTTGTCTCAAGACACCTCCGACTCCTTGGTATATTTTGATGAATAATAATGGCTTTCCAACCCACGGATAAGTCGGTTACCCCCATGAACGATGAGTTTCTACTCCATGTCATGTCTTGATGTTTCTATATAAGTTAAGATACTGTTTTTATCCTAGGGGAGCCGCTCAGTTATATGGGCAACTGGTTTGGTGTATGGGCACCCCGAACCTTGGGTGGGGGTTTATCCACCCCGGATTGTGAACAAGGAATGGGTACCGTTTTTTTTAACCCTTAGGCGGTCTTGAGACAAGAAGAGTATTAGTCATGGGTATTAAGGACAATGTTTTTGATTGACAATACCCTGTCTTAAGTTTAAAGATGTCTGTTTGCTAAAAGAATGCTTTTCAATGCTGTCTTTAATACTTGATCGAAGGAATTACTGTGATAGAAAGTTAAAACAAACCATTGTTTTAAATGTTGAAATAATGTGATAGTAATTAGAAAACAAAAGAATCATGTGTGAGTGCGGGGTGGTAAGTGGGGATTGACTAAGGTTGTCAATCATGGACGGGTGGACCTGATTAGTCAGGTAACTATCCATCCCTATGCACTAAAAACGTTTAGAAAACTTCTTCACTTGGAAGAGGAGTCCACCAGTGGCTGTGCCCTCACATATGTTAGGGGGGGAAAGTGTTGGTTGAGGATACCTTAGCCCAATTTGTGGAAGTTATAGGACCGAAATAGTTTTGGACTTTTAATATGTTGTGCCGTTTTCGTTGAGAGATAGGACTAGGTCTTCTTCTCGGGCTATAGACCCAAGCCATTGTCAATGGTAAAGGTCTATTCCTTGGATGTTTCTTGTCTTAAGACTCTGATTTTTATTAGGCCAGGAGACCTGTCAAGGACCCCATACCAATTCTGGTGTTGGCGGGTTGGGGACCTCACAATGGAGAAGTTGAGACTTCAGTGCGACTGGGACATTGTACCATGACTTCTTTCCCACCCTTTTGTCAATGTCTATCTGCATCCAGCTGTACACTACACATGTCAATTTCTTTAAGGTTTCTTCCTTTGAAGAAAGACCCATTGCTCATACCATCCATAGCATGTCTGTGTATGAGGTAGACACGTATCCTGTCTCATTCAATCTACATAGGATTAAAGCAATGAAACTGATAAGTCAATCTGATTCTCAATCTAGCCAAGTACACAAGAAAATATATTAGAGAGACCTTACTTGTTTATATGCATTACTATGCTCAACATGTTGGCCTCATTTGACGTATCTACTTCCACTAGCTCCACTCGAACTCGTGGGTGCAGATCAACATTTTTTTTCGTACACAATACCTAACATCGAAAGGAAGGACACACATTCATTTCATTTCAAAATTTGCTAGCAAATTAACATCACTAATGACATAGCTTACTCTCTTTTAGAACTCCCATCCAAGTAGCAAGCCTATGGTTGCCATCTCGGGTGTACAACATTCTTCCACACAGGTTGCTCTAACAAGTGCCTTGGATTTCAGCCTTGAACTCTTCGTTTATTGCAATCCATAATGGATCCCATGTCTTCTTGATGTTGTCTTCCACATCGATGGAAGGATTTCATGGTGTGTTGAGAGCATATGAAGCTTTCCTTAGGCCAATGGTTGCAGCCGCTTGGTGTCCCAACTTACTTGTCTTGCTTTCTCTAGCTTTACCAAATGGCAAAGAGGAACCCAAGGTAGTGGAGATCCATGCTCTACCTACAGTGATTAATTTAGGTCAAAGTCCTTAAACTCAAAAGTTGTCACTTCCCTTCAAATTAGATGCTGTGATAACATGTCTTGTCATACTGTCACGTCTTCATTGATGGGAAATTCTCCAACAACATTTGCCCCTGCAGTCATAAAAGCCCCCATTTCTCTATCATTGATTTCTTTGTCGGAGTTTTCTTTGTCATCCACAAATCCAGACGATGCTCCTTCATGCACTTTTGCTTTTCCTTTTGCTTTTTTATTTTATTTTTTGGATGTCATAGGAGGTAAAGATGGCATTGCACTGGATGATATGCTCTTTGATAGAGTCACATGTAAGGATTGCGGGTTTTGTAACAACTCCCATGTGTAGCCGCTCTCCATATGTCAAACTACATGTGTGTTGTGTTGCCTACTATGTGTCAATTTACATGTATAACCATGTGTTAGCATGTGTGTCAATATTGTGTGACCTATGTAGCTTTATATAAAAGCACTTTTGTACAAACTTTTATGATGAATCAAGCATCTATTTTGCATTTGGATTTGGTTATCTTTCTCGAATTATTTCTAACAATTGATTATCATCTTTTAAATTATGAACGGCTCTTTTTATTATTCCGCCCAAAGTCCCTACAAGTGGTATCATAACAGTTTGTAGAGCTTATTTAGCTTTTATTAGATACATTTTAATTAATAAAACAACCAATTTTCTTTTTAACTATCCTTTTTTTCCCTTTTAGGTGTCTTGTTGCACTCCTGATTATTGGCATAGGGAAGTTAAAAAGTTTAAGCCAAGTGTCAAGTCTCATTTAATAAATGAGCCTTGAATTTGAAAGCCTGAGAAAACTCGCAACCATTTTTCTCTATTTCCTTGATTATCCAACTCACAACTGAGTACTCCTCTTTGGCGGCACCATCTTCAACTTTACACACAACTGCTCTTGCAGCTGCTAGGTGCTCTCGTCTGCCTCTCAAAGTTCAACAAACGAGCCTCTTTTAGGCTTGCCTCGTTCATGAGCCAACGACTACTTCTAAGTACAATCCACTTTGGCTACAATTTATCTTCGAGCTCCAAGTGCTACTACAACTTTACATCACCAGCTCTCCATCAGCATACAACTCATTTTTGGGGTATGTTGTCATCATCAACACACTACAGCAAAGCAGTTAAAAGCCTTACAAGTAGAGCCCAACTTCAACTCTGGCTTCTATCAACACATCAGCAGTATTCCAGTGGCCCAAACCCTGCGTGGTGCTTTTTGTAGATCATCCTACAGCTTCCAATTGCACCAATAGTTCTTGCTTGCCATCAGAGCATGTGCGCGTCTGTCGCATGTGTCAATGCAAGGAACTTGCCGATACACTATATGCGAGCCACAAATGGCTCCAAGCACGCAACTAGCCTAAACTAGTAAGCTCAAAGATGGCGATGGTGTGTCACTCGCTACTCTACGCTTGCTGTCGTGGAAGATTCCTCGCCGCGAAGAAGAAGGAGCCGCCACCGCTGCGCTGCACTCAACCGCTTTGCCGCCGCCGTGCCGTCGTCGCAATGCTCGATCGCTCTCTCTCTCTCTCTCTCTCTCTCTCTCTCTCTCTCTCTCTCTCTCTCTCTCTCTCTCTCTCTCTCTCTCTCTCTCTCTCTCTCGCATACACACATACACAAGGAGATGAAGAAGAAGAAGATGTAGATGGAGCAAGAGCACTCTTCAATTGCACAAATGAGAGAATGAGTGAATTTTAAGTTTAGTTGACTTTTATATGAGCTTGCCCCATTCACACTTGGGCACCCATGCTTAGCCAACTAATCCCTTGAATGTTCCAGTTAGAGTGCGCCTCTCATCGGCAATCACTCTTACCCTTTTCCTATTGGACCGACAAGCCCGGTACCTGACTCTACCAAATAAATAATACAGCGTCCGTCATAGGTGATAGGAATGTGCGTGAGGGTTAACATGCCCCCCTTCCTGATGTGGATTCCGTCCTCGAAAGCTATTGAGTTGAAGCTCGTCCATTGAGGTGGAAGTGCATTTGAGATGAATGTCCTTAGCCTCCTTCAGCCACTGCAAAATCAAACAACATTGGCATAGTAATTGCATTCTCATATACAATTAAAAAGCGTATGCATTTTTAGGCAAACAATTTGATTGGTAACAGAATTTTAAACCATTTGTCAGCAATAAACATTAACTTGCAATATAATCAAATGCATAAACAGTTGTAAAGATAAAAAATTAAACAAGTCTGGGGTCGCTAATTTAAAGATCGAAAGGCACTAAAGATCAACTATTAATACCATGGGCAAGCTTCTCAATTTTCTCTGGTCAATTAAGTGGCTTAATTGCGAGAGCCAAGTATTTCATGTCCGAGGGCTGACTAGAGGCTATACCTAGAAGACCTTGTAGTTAAGCTACGATAAAAGGAATTTCTCATGAAATCATCGCCTGACTGATTACCTTTTCTTTGAACCCCCAAAAGTCTTTCACATTGTTTCAGTTTTGGTGTGTGTGCTTATTTTGTATGCCTTGGGTTTTTTGCTTTTCAAGGAAAAGCGCCCACACTGGGAACCTTTAGGGCTCTAGTACCATAGGCGATACATGTGAGTGAAGTACCAAATCAAGCTGAGATTTCTCTTCCAGCTTAAGATTTTACATTGTGGCACTTTGATTATTTTTTTTTTGGTACGTTTTCAGCATTTTAATTTTGTAACTTTGGGGCATCATATAACAATGTTACCCTCCCCAGGCTCATCACACTAGTAAACTCCCTCTATGATACTTAAGCTAAAGGTCAATAGGGACTAAGCCCACTAGAAATCCCTAGTACATTGCACACAATGCTGCCTAAATCGGATTAAGAACCTAAGTAACCATAGATTATTAGGAAGGCATTCCCAAGAGAAGATCTATAACACCTAGCTTGGTCAAACTAGTGTAGTCGGACTGCTTGATTTTTAAACCTAGACAAGTAATTATGACAAAAAAATTACATTGAATTTAATGTTTAATACTAAGCAAATGTGTTGAATATTATGCTACCAATCACAATTAAAGCGGGCAAACATAGATGCAAAAATAATAAGGGATAATGCTAATGGACAAGAAACACATGTTTGTGTTGATGATCGTGCTTGATTTGAAAAGTGGATAAGAGAAAGATTCCATGAAGGTCCAAATCCTAACCACAGCAATTGTTCCTGTACACACTATGAAACACAAACAATACCTCTAGGAGGCACATCAATGGGAAGAAGAACTTTGCTAATCACTAAACTCTAAAACAGAAACACTGCTATCGTACTAATCTTACCTACCCTCCATCACTTGATTGATGAGGATCAAAGGTGTTTTATGACATAGGTTTCTGTTTCAATGTACCGGATGTGAATGTGTAGGTCTGGGTCAATGTTTTGACTTTTATTGTGCATACTCGTTTGCTAATTGCTCTTGCTCTTTATTATTTTTGTTTTTTGTGAGTATAAGGCTTTATATATACATTCCCTAAGATTGGGAGATTTGAGAGGTCAGGGAGGAAGGTTGAGAGGGAAGCAAGTGAATGATGGATGTCAGCAAACACTCCCCCCTTCCTTGGGTAGATCATACCTTTTGGAATGATGTCGTCACCCCTTGAAACCAGTTGTTCCAAGTTGTTATAGGTGAAGGCTTTAACCAATAGTTTTCGACCGCCCGATGCATTTCATCTAGTTGCAAGGATGGTAAGGTACTCTCCCATGATTTTATTTGCAACATTGTTGTAGGTGGTGAACTTACAATGGGAGGTGCAAACTCTTTCTTGCTTGTATGGATATGTAGAATGGTAGGTGGAGGTTGTGTCGAAGCCTCTATTTCCGTATAAGAACTACACGAAGAGCAAGAAGCTTCATTTGATTTCGTTGTTCCTGAGCTAGGTGGAACAAATCGTTCTTTCTTCGGTACCCAAACTAGCTCTGGAGCAGGTGTGGAACATTCCGTGATTTTTTCCTTTCCGTGATCTTTAATTTGTTTTGGAGCCACAGGATTGAGCTCACAAATAAGAGCACAATTTACGTTTTGGCACCCAGATTTGATCATTTCCTTTATAGTAGCCTTGGGCTTCCAATAGTTTTTTAGGAATCCAATGCAACGTTTCTTTACATTTCTTGGGGCGAATGGGACGTCTCTTACCAGGCTCCTGTCTTTTACCACTGGCTATGGTTGCTAAAGAAGCTTTAGGGACCCACTTGTATGTTTTCTTTGTTATATTGGGATGAGTCTTGTCAGAAGCTATATGCATTGCTTGTAGCATATTTAAGGGTATGAGTGATGGCATTTCATCCCCCTCAGGTGTTACCCAGGTCGTTCCCCTATTTCCCTAAGTATCCACATTTTCCTACTCAGTCATCCCAGGTAGAACATCCATATAAGGAGAATTTTCCCCAACATCAGTGTCCGCTTTACACGTGTAACAATACTGCAATGGGGCCGAGTGAACTGTGTTGTCAGATCTGTTATCAATTATAAACCTGTTTCCTGGAGGATGCACTCGACCAGTTACAAGATCTACTCAAATAACAAAATCTTGGAACTGCAAGTAGACACGGTTTTTAGACCAGTCATGCACCATTTTTGCTTCCCTCATGAAAGGACGTCCTAAGATCATCTCAGATGTCATAGTGTTCTTGGAGAAATCCATAACAATGAAGGTAACTGTCCAAAGACCTTGATCTTGAGATCTTCTAGCATCCCAATAGGTTTAACAATAGACCCATTGGCCATCTTCACTACTATGGTTGTGGTCGCAAGGTGAGGTATTCCCATAGTTTCCCAGCAATTTTTTGTCACAATGCTAACCCCAACGCCACCATCAAGGATTCCCTTCACAGTTAATCCCTTAGTAGTGATTGGTATGGCCGCATTGGATTCATCACCCTCAAAGTATTGTCCCAACTTGCTAAGAGGTATTTCTATAACAAGGTTGTCATCTACGTTGGGTTGTGGATCTAAGTGTTCCTCCTCTATTGGCATCTTCCCAGCTCCATCCATCTGTGCAAATTGTGGTAGCCCAAACTTTAGTTCTCCATTGAGGAAGGCTCGAAGAGCTGAGACTAGCTCAGGGTCTTTATATAGTTTGGACATGATGGTGGTTCTAACTTCTGAAGACGTGAAATTTATCAATTTGGCAATGTTTAACAGTACCTTTTGGGCTTCATTCCCTTGACGTGGGGAAGATGGGATCTCCATTTCTTCAATAGGATCAGGTAGTCCCTCTGTAAACATTCTTTCCATCAAGAAGTGAGTACGCCCACTTTTCCATGACTTTAAGTCACTTTCTTCTTGGATGACACTAGGTATGGCTAAGGGTCTATGGACTTGGTGAGGTTGTTGTTGCGTAGGGAACATGGTGTCTGTAATCTGGATCTGCCTAGGTGCTGGTTCTAGATCCCTTTGGGTATCTTCTACCAAACTCCTTAATTGCTTGACTCGCTCAATCTCCTCTGTAGGGTTTGGATAAGTTCCTATCTTCTTCTTGGATCCTGGCCATTGTGGCTCATGAAGATATTCCTTGTTGGTTTCTATCTTAGTGGTCGTTTTGGTCTCCATGGTTTCACCTGAATCAGAATCCTCTTTAGCGTCGTTCATATATACGGGGTCGTCACCAGCCCCTATGTTGGTCTTTGAACTGGGGTCTGACTTCACTGCTTTTTGCGATCTCTTCCTTCGTGTTTTCTTCTTTTTCTGAGATTGGGTAATTGATGCCGTGTCTCTTTCCTCAAGAATATAATTTTGTTTTTGGAGCATCGATCGTGTGAGTACGTTTACTGGTACCACATGTGTACTTTGTGATAGCTCCTCGGTAACTTCAATCAAGTTTAATGGCGTGATCTTCGGTGCATTTGGATTATTTGGACATTGGAAAATCAAATGATCTATGCCACATCGATTACACATGAGTATTGGCATTGTAGACATGCTCGCTTGATTGGTTTGCATTAGTGTGGCGTTCTTTGTAGCTTAATAGGACACTCGGCTACACGATGTGGACCTCCACACTCATAGCATTGAAGAGGTGGTCTCTTAGCAGTGTAATTGATATTTTGGCCTCTTGCAGCAAGAGCAGCTACTTGATAAACAGGTTTGACTTGTCCCCAATATTCCTCCATGTAGTATTGTGGACTTTCTTCAAGGACATCAATCCCATAGGCAATATTAGGGTCTATATCTTCCTCACAGCCTTCCAAACAAGCAATAGATGACTCACAACCCACTTGATTCACATAAGTGATTCTCGGATGTGGTGGTTGTGGTCCTAGCACTGGAGGTGGTAAGGGTGTTGTTTGAACAACATTTTGGGCCCTAAGGACCATGTGTTGTGATATTTGTTCAAGAGGTGGGGCCGACATCAATGCAAGCACTCGAGGTGTGTCTGTCCATGCTAAGGTTGGTCTATTGGCCATCACACGCTTAAATACTATGCAATCCTTAGCTTGATGACCGTACCTTCCACAGGAATTGTAATTCCCATTGAATTTTACTCTAACCATAGGGCATTCATTGGTACTATGCGGTTCATAGCATACTGAGCACCTTTGTTGCTCCCTTCTTGGATACATATGATTGTTTTGCGGAGCACGATTGTCTCTATGACTCTCTTGAATAGCCTTGGTGAGATCTGCTAAAGTCATTTCAGATATCTTTGGCTCCTTAGCAATAGGCTTTAGGGTCATTGGTTGATGCCCTGATGCTTGCGAGCTAATAGATTTAGGCTCAATAGACACTCTTTCTCCTTGAATCATTAAATTATCCTCCAATTGGATCGCATTGGTGGTGACTGCTTCCCGAGTGGTGATACCTCTAATGACTAGGCCATTGTAGATATCCTCATGTCGTAATCCCCTAATGAATCTATCAAGCAATTGATTATTATTGAAGTGCTCATTTGGATTACAACAAGAATTCAAATGCTTCAAGCGACTAATAAAGTCTCTCATCGACTCTCCTTCCTCTCATTGGGCTTTCTAGAGCTAAGAGGCTACACCCCAAAGCACTCCCTCTCGTATGTATTCTTTCAAGAACAGTCTCCTAAGAGTAGGGTAAATCGTTTTTTCTTCCACCCTTAGGGTTCTATACCAATCCCCTGCCTTCCCACTTAAGGTTAGGCTTAAAGCATTACTCTTATGCAGGTCATTGTGTTCTCCTAGAGAATCGCATATTTGTTCAAGCACTTCGATATGCTTTCTCACATCCCCGTCTCCACTAAATTTTTGTGTGAGCTTGGCTATTTGTACTGCCTTACTTCTACGCTCTCTATCAGGCGTGTTACGCATATTCTCAGCAATAGATCGACCAGTAGCTTGAGCAAATGTTGCCAAGTCACCTAAGTGAGCAGGCACTGTGGGTGAAGGCGCTCCCGAGACTACATGTGGAGTAGGTATTGGCATTGGGCTTGGCGTATCATAGGAAGCCCTTGGGTTCCATGTTGGGTACGATGTTGTGCCATGTGGCGGCCCAAAGTTCATATGTGTGGCTCTAGGCATAGCAGATGTCGGATGTGACATGCTAATGCTAGCCGGTATGGTCCCATGGAAATAAGATCTTGGGTGTTGTGGTTGTGGAGCATAGGTTGTTGAAACAATGGGAGGGGTAGGGACTACATGAGTACGAGGACCCATGGGTGTATATGATTGGTACACACTTGTAGGTACTGTTGCAAGCATTGAGCTACCATCATTGGGGTAGGCATGGTAGATGTGGTGTCATCAAGGGAAAGATAAGCTAGACTTGGAAAGGTAAAACTATCACTTGTGGGCTAAACAACATATGGGGGATCCATCGGACTTACCGAGGGAGTCTCCATTTGTGATAAGGTCGGTTGTTTAGCCTTTCCTGTATCCAAGAATCTCATGAGACCCGTTGAAGGCATGTTGATCCCCTTGTTCTATCTCTCTAACTCAATGACCCTATGGATGACCTCACAAACTCTTTGTTGTTGATCCTCCACACTAGTAGCACCCATTGTGAATTGCACGACATCTAACCAACCCACATGATAGGTGTGACCTATGTATAGGTCAGTTAGAGTTTCCGTTTGTGGTTCGTACTCCCAGTTCTCATTTAAGAACGCTCCATCTAGGATTGAGGTGCTAGGGGTGTCCTTTGAGCTAGATGCAATGTTGCTTTCTAGGGGTTGGCCCTTAGCGGTTGCTAATCAGGAGCACTCAATTGCTCTCTCAGCAAGGATATTGACATAGGGCTTTTGCTTTTAACTCTCTTCGTTGCTCCGCCTTGCGTAAGCTCTCAACTTCCTTTTCCCTAGCCGCAATGATATATCGCTCAACCTCTTGCACTTCGGTAAGGCTTCTACCATCGGGTAATATGACCTCGGAGGGGAATAGCTCTGAAGAGTCAGGAGGTGCAGTGAATGAAGTATTCACATGCACATTCTCTAAGGGCATAGGGTCTACGTTTGTCGTGAATGGAGAATTTTACTTTCCCACCCCCCTCATTTACATCATTAGCTCCATGTTCGGAGCGAGTGGCTCTACTATAAAGGTTTCCTTCAAGCGGCTAAGCACGCTCGGCCCAGACCGCAGGCCCATGGCATGCATGTCTTGGCTTAAGCTATCGGGATTAGGCATTGGGAAACCCTCCATGACGTCGTAGTCAGAGGAAGAGTCACTAGCCGCTATGTTCGGGTCTTGGTTTGTACTACCTTGGGTCCCTGTCGAGGGCCCGGAACCTAAGGTAGGTGGATATTGAGAATTCGCGTAAGTCGAAATTCTCTTAGCTGCTCTGTCTCTAGCACACGACTAGAGCGCAGATGCATGTGCCTTTGGCACCCTACAAGCGTCAGCGAATAACCTCGAAGGTTAACCGCTTACTTTTTTAGGCGTCCGTTTTCACTTGTTTTTTAATGATCGGTTTTTTGATTAAAGTGTGTGATAGCTCAAAACGAGCGTATCACTCAGAGGGTCGCAGTGTGCTTTACAACACAACATTTGGTCACCTGAAGCTCCACTAGTCCTAAAAAAAAGTCAATTTTTAGTGACGTGTAAAGCTAACAAATGTAATTTTAAAGGGCGACTGAGGCTTGAGCCTGAGCGTGAGCTTGGGTTTGGGCTTGGGTCTCGGAGATATTTTCGATCCCGATCCTACCTTTCTTTTTTTTCTTTTTTTTTTGGGATAAGGTCGCCGAGGCCTACGCTCGAGCACACAGACACTCTACCTACCTACTTACAACTAATACACCTACTTTTACATACTAACACACTTCATTAGCTCTCACAGATCTACTTCCTACTTACTGTACTTTACATTACATAGAACTAACAACCTTAATACTAAGACCTTATCACAGAGAAAACACGGTAACCTTTCAAAACTTCATTAACAAAGAAATACACAGTAGCAACATAAAATCCTTCTTCTCAACACACACACCTTCCTTCCCTACCTTTCCTACAATTGAAATTGCACCACAAAAGAAGCACAGAGTGCCATTCAAGCTTAGTGTATGGCATTCCCCAGCAGCTGCGCCAAAAATGTGCGCGTCTGTCACACGTGTCAATGCAAGGAACTTGCCGATACACTGTGTGCGAGCCACAAATGGCTCCAAGCACGCAACTAGCCTAAACTAGTAAGCTCAAAGATGGCGATGGTGTGTCACTCACCGCTCTACGCTTGCTGTCGTGGAGGATTCCTCGCCGCGAAGAAGAAGGAGCCGCCGCTGCGCCGCGCTCAACCGCTTTGCCGCCATCGTGCCGTCATCGCAATGCTTGATTGGACACTCTCTCTCTCTCTCTCACGCATACACACACACACACAAGGAGATAAAGAAGAAGAAGATGGAGATGGAGCAAGAGCACTCTTCAATTGCACAAATGAGAGAATGAGTGAATTTTAGGTTTAGTTGACTTTTATATGAATTTGCCCCATTCACACTTGGGCGCCCATGCTTAGCCAACTAATCCCTTGAATTTCCAGCTAGAGTGCGCCTCTCATCGGCGATCACTCTTACACTTTTCCTATTGGACTGACAAGCCCGGTACCTGACTCTACCAAATAAATAATATAGTGTTTGTCGTAGGTGATAGGAATGTGCGTGACTGTTAACAAAGCAGGACAGGATTATCACTTTTCTCATACTACCTTGTGATTCTTGAGCTGCATCTTTTGCCTTCATCCTCTCGCTTGCTCCTGCTTGCTATAGCATCATCATTCGATTGGCATGCACGCCTTAAACTCCCCAGTAGCCTCGGTGACCTCGTGAGTTGATGATCAATCAATGCTACAAAAGAAGACATATGTTGCCATTGTTGTCCAGCCCACCACTCTACGCACATGATCAAAGCAAACCCAGCTTCTTCGCAAGTCTCCACTCCCGTCTTGTTGCATTTTATTTACCAACTCGACACCAAATCCTGGGCCATTGATCGACATCTTGAACACATGATAGTGTTTATTGAGCAGTCTATGGATTGCCTAGGAAATAGCATATCATGGAAAAACCTGTAGCCGCAACTATTTTTCAATCAAACCAATTGAGATTCTGCACTGACTCCAATCGGTGTAGTAGTCACCTCCCTCATCCAGTGCAAAAACCTCAGATTAATTTTACAAATATGCATGTGAACCAGGCTGGAGAGACGGCACGTTTGGAGACAAGTAAAGAAATTAGCACCTTTGCATATGGATCAATGGTCACGTCTCCACCAATATAGATAGGAGCTCTTTGCTATTTAGATGCTCTCCATTTTCTTGAACAACCGCTCCCATTACCATCTACTTGGCAAGACTCGATTGTAAATGCCTAGGTCTAATCGTTGTTGATTCAAACCTCACACAAGACACAAGTTCTCTCGTATGTTGAATCTTAGACCGGAAAACTCCCTTTGGGATGGGATGATTATGGTTCCTGATGTGGATAAATAGCCGGGTCCAGCTATATTTGACAAGCAGATAATAGACATCACATGAACACTCTTGAAGCAAAACTAGACTCTCACCACAGTGGAAGCATCACAGTGTTCCATTGTTGGAGCTCAACATACCAATTGACGCCATTGAAGTTAGCAACTTCCCTGTCCAAGCAGTCTCATTTGGACTTCCTCTCATGCCATTGATCGAGCATGAGCTATTTTTGCAGATAAGATTTCAAGCACATTTACTTCTCTTGATCATAGTTGGATACCTCATTCTTCAAAGTACAGGCTTAACCCAACAATGGCCATTGTACTTTTGATCCATCCCTAAAATCTTGGGTACATCATCTGTGACAATTTTGATGGTTATAGTTCTTCCACTTGGAAGATGAGTCTATTTCTATTGATGTGCCCCCTACATCTCTCACTCCCCCCCTCTCTCCTTTGCGCTCCAGAGATAACGAGTGCTAGTGTTCACCCGCTCTTGATTGCGAGGTTTAGTTAACATTGTCAATAGAAGTTTGGAAGTCCAGCATTGCAAGGTAATTTTTTCTATTAAACTCCTTTGGTCATCTTGCCTCTCTCCCCCTCTCTCACTCTTCTTCACTCTATCTCCATCCTTCCCTCTCTCTCTTGCAATCAACACAAGGGTGAGTGCTAGCACTCACCCTACATCAAGCGCAAGAGAGAGAGGGAAGGAGGGAGAAAGAGCAAAGAAGAGTGAGAGAGAGGGAGATTTTTTTTAAAAATAGTTTTGAGGTCTATAAAAAGGCAATAGTATTTGAAATTTTTTTCTACACTTAAGCTTGATTTGGTGAAGTTTTGAGGCAGACAAGGTAAACATCCTGTTGAAACTCACCAGTAAATAAATTTTCTTGCATTTTTTAATCGCTCCCTTTCTCTCTCTCACCCTAACTCTCTCCCTCCATCCCTCTCTCTCACTCACTCTCCTTTGTGCTCCAGATAAAGCAAGCACTTGCGCTAAACTACTCGTGGTAGCACTCCGGATAAAGCAAGCACTAGCGCCAAACTACTTATGGGAGAGAGAGAGAGAGAGAGAGAGAGAGAGAGAGAGAGAGAGAGAGAGAGAGAGAGAGAGAGAGAGAGAGAGAGAGAGAGAGAGAGAGAGAGAGAGAGTTAGGGTCAGTGAGAGAGGGAGGGATTAAAACAAATCAAGGAGTAAGAATTGTTATTTGCCTTTTTCAACGCAAGGGAGATAGGGTGGGAGGGAGGTAGTTGAGAGGTGGAAGGTGTGAAGAAGGTTTGCAGAGAGGAGGCCGGTTGCCTATAAATAGGTTTGGGGTGCTAGGTTTTTGGACATGTTAATTGAGTATGTGATTGAAATTCATAAAAATCAAGGTACTTGGTTCCTATTCTCTCTATTCCAACTCAATTTTTTTCATAGCAAGGGAGAGAAGGTGGGAGGGAGATAGGTGAGATGCAAAGAGGTGTGAAGGAGGCTAGCAGAGAAAGACCGGTTGCCTATAAATAGGCTTGGGGTGCTATTTTTTTAGGAAGGTTAATTGAGTATGTGATTGATATTCAAAAAATTCAAGGGATCTTCATCCTTATCTCTCGCTCATCCTATCCAAACTAAAAAAAATTACGATTCTTTTTTTGCAGCTCAAAGCTTTGTGCTCGGATTTTTGTACGGTTTAAAGATGGACAAGAAATATGATGTTGGTGCTCGTGTTGAGTTCATATACAATGGAGTGGCGATTGGTATAGAATTGAGAAGACTTCAAACTTGGCTAAGCTAAATGGTAGTAGATTGCCTTTCGATTGCTATTTCATTGCAGTGTTAGAAGTATATTGATGCAAGGATGCCCCTCTGCCTCATGTTATTTCAACGAACAATGAAATGACGGCTCTTAAGAAGGCAGAGAAAAGCCTTGTTGCATGGGCTAAAATGATCTGGTAATTTCTGAGTTCATCTCTATAGCAACTATGGAGTTTGTGTATTTGAGTATAACCTATCAAAGAGCTGTCAAAATTTTTCTTGGTGTCTGATCAATATTGCATTGTTTCTTTGTTAGCGTGTCACCAAGATTACAAGGAAGGAACTAGAAGAAATGTCTACATATGTTAGTGTGATGTAGGGACTTAGGGCGGATAATGAAAAGATTCGTTCATAATTTAAAAGATGATAATCAACTGTTAGAAATAAGTCAAGAAAGATAACTAAATACAAATGAAAAATAGACATTTGATTCATCGTGTATGTTGTACAAAAGTGCTCTTATATAGAGCTACATAGGTCACACAATATTGACACATGGTTATACATGTAGACTGACATATGGCAGGGCACTTTTATGATGGGAGACTGCCCTTAGCAAGGCCTAGCAGGAAATAGGGAGCCTATTTGGGGCAGTTGCCGACAAGTTTGTGTGGGAACATGGCCCAAAAGCGTCGAGGATTTGAAGGAGGTAGTGATGACAGGCAGACAGTGAGCAATAGGGAGCCTGGCTGAACATTGATTTGTACATGATTCACAAAATGCAAACAATTTCCATCTGCGAGATAAAGGAAGAAGACAAGAGCAAATCATGTTCTAGGAATTGATGAATTTGGTGCTATTGGAAAGCGGACACCATCTACCTGATTTTAGGGGATTCATGGCAGATGAGGTTGGAGCAAACTGGAAAGCTATTCAAACAATATTCAACACAGGACCTGACAATGTTATGGAAGGAAGGGAACGCTCGTACTTGTTTCATTGGAAGGAGAGCTTGCACATTCACACCATGCAATACGTGCATAAAAATTTCCAAGATGGACACAAGCTGTGCACGGAGTGAAGAAGAGGCAACAAGCTTGTACATGACTATATGAACTTGGTGGGCTTGTGGAAAAGTGCCCGACTGTAACTTGTCTCAAATGGGTTGTTGGCTAAGTTGGTGGCATGCGTGCTACCCTCGATGGAGAAAACACTTCATTAGGGAAAATATTGTCAATCAATTTTTAAAGAGGGTCTTCTATTTTAGAGTGTAAGTGCAATCCCTTAATACAAAATTAAATTGCAGGAAGTGGATAACATGTCATTTATTCCAACTACAAACCTTGCAGAAACAAAGCAAGCAAGCTGTATTGCCGGTGCGAAAAACAAATAAATGCTTAGCTTGTATGATGCATGCGTGTCTGATCTATCAAACGCTTTGCTGCAAAGTGTCAAGATGATTGCTTTTGTTGAGGGTAGATATCATGGAGTTGGGCCATCTACAAAAAAACTTGCTTGTCGGGCGCAACAAGGTCGAGCACCAGGACTGACTGCTATTGCTAGAGAGATTGAGGATGGGATCGACGGTATGCCACTCTATTAGCAACCTGCAATGGGGGGAAATAATATTACAGTTACCAGAAAGCAAAAACAGGTTGCAAGAGTAAGCTGTGAGGAGGAGAATGCTTCGCATAGACCCGAGTATCTCACACAGAACATCTTTCAAAATCATAGAGGTCTCTACATAGTTGTTGGAGAGGCCGGTTAGGTGGTCAAGGAACATGAGGGTGGAATGGTGGTTGTGGAGACTGAAATTCATAAGACAATGTGGCCAATCCACCAAATACCAAAGTGAAGCAGGATTCGATGTCAAGGGTGGTTAGGATCTAGAGTTGGTAAATGTAACAAAAATATAAGGAACACGGGAGCAGGTACTGTTGCGCCATCCTTTTGGGGTATTCGGACATGAGAAAGAGGAGATGACAATGGTCACAAAAACGGTTCAAAGGCACAATTCACGTGGTTTTGCAATGATAACATAGTTCACACGTGGCAAATATGTAACACTATCACTCAATGCCCTGCAAGGATCCCAAGTATTTGGCCAATGGAAAAGGGAACAAATATGAATGCTTGTGAGTTGCTATATTTGGAGACACGAGGCTTCACAGTAGACAAGATTGCTAGTCAAGGAAACCAACAATGTGCATTATCGGTAATGAGTATCGATTCAAGACTCCAAGAGATTTGAGTCGGCAGTAAACATGGAAGCTCGTATTGTGCAGCACATTGTCATGAAGGCCGATGTACATGAAACATTCATGGTGGAGATGTCTACTTCACAAGTCAGAGGCGAGAGGTATGAAGTACATATTGCAAGTAGCCCAATTTGTACATGTGGAAACTTTGCAGAACGAGTGGCACAAAGCAAACCATATATGGCATGCAAGCATATTTACTACATATTCCTTCGCTATTTTGGCTTAGATTTAAACTACAATATGCTTATCCATCAGAGTAAGCTAAGGAGTGAGGATCTGCTTCGTGTCTTCAACTGTCAGGCATCATAATACATAATTGTAATTAAATTGTGTCCCTGGTGCCAATATGCAATTGTGGCACAAATTGTAACAACTGATTTTATACTGTAATTCGTTTTGTGGGAATTTATCAATTAAGATAGTGGATTGCATCTTTTTGTTCTTGTGCTATGTGCGACACACAGTTTTTTGGTTACTGCAAGATATATGCCAAATTAATATTGTAATTTTTAATGGAGTTTCATGATCTAGAAAGGTTACTTGTATCTTCTAGCGTCTCCAATAAGTTTGAAGCATTCTATTTTTTGATGAGCATGTTGTTTTGAAGGTTCAATTAGTTTGTGAGATAAAAAAAAGCTCCCTCTAAAAAGCTCACTCCGTCGGAGGTGTCGAAGGCGTTTTCATTGAAAATATTGCTTAAGGCTTTGAAAAAGCTCTCGTTGGGTTAGAAATAGAAAATTATAATCTAAACATGGAGTTTGCACTAGATAGAGTTCTCATAGGCTAAGCTTTTATGAACCATTTTTTGATGTTCATATAAAATATGAAGGTGGTTATTGCCGAAAGTGAATGAGACCTTTTAGTCTATACCTACTCATTTGTCAATAAACATCAATAACACATTAAATCTTTATTTTCTTGCAAAATGTTTTTTGAAATGGATTAAAATAACAAAATTAGTATTTAATTTCTTCTATTTGAGGTACAACCAATTAGTTTTTAGTTCCTATTTTTGTGACACTTCATGGAGGAAGAAAGAAAGCACATGCAAAAGTTGTCAACTCAAACAACCAATCATTTACAAGGTGAGGTCCACAATGCCCTTTGGATGCTAGTGCTTATATACTTCCAAAACCATGAAGGAAAAGATATTCTAGAAGAGAAATTTCAATGAAAGATACAACATATGATTTATAATGTTATGTACTCACAAAGACCAAAACTCTCCTAACTGGCCAGAAGGAAGGACCATAACTCTATTGAGAGCTTAGTGAAAAAACTTGCTTATTTTATCATGAATCTTAAAATGTCATATTGTGCTCAAGTAGTTCCAATTGTCATTCGACTCTTTATTACGTTTCCCCAACCACTTGGTCTCTACATATGTAATTTGAACCTAACTCCTCACTAGTCAATTCCCTACCAAAAACGACTAATGTTTAATGCATCCTCAATTCTAGAGTAAGGGGGCCAATAAAGTGGCGGCCCCAACTTCAAGTAACTTTATATTCAAAGGTTGTAACATTCTAGCACTAGTATTGTGAGCGCTGTAACATTCTAGCACTAGTATTGTGAGCACCATCTCAACGTAGCGATAGACATGTTCTCTTGTCTTTTGTAGGTGAAGAGCTCGCATCGTGACTCTTCATGTCCCCGAGTGTATCAACTTTCTTTTACACTGAGTTTCCATGGCAGCATCATCGTGTGAGCACGACACTGGGTTGTGCTCGATATTGGGCAAGTCTTTTGTTGTGAGGGGAGCCGGAGGTGAAACTTCAAATACACCTCATAGAGAGAGTAGCGCCAAGCCTCAATTATGGTGTCCAAGGATTGGCCCGCGCTTTCTAGATTCTCTTCTTCTTCTCACCTTCACCGTCAAATGTTGAGCACAAGAGCATTTAGGAGAGCTTTTAGAGGGAGCCTTGGACGGATCTATTTGGGTGCCAGTCACATGCTTCCCATGTATTGGCCAGTGAATAAAGATCAAGAAAAAAGAACGAAAAAGCGAGCCCACGAGCCACGTGTCAGGCACTCATTCCCTGCTTGTGATTCTGGTCGTCACGAAATGGGAAGAAAGCCAATCACTGCTGTGGGCATTTCTCCCGTTTTCCCAAAAAAACTGCTTGCTCTCGCGACTCGCGAGTTCCAACCTCCTGTTGGAGCAGAGAACAAACACGCATATCCCCGCTCTCAACAGAAAAAGGAAACCCCCCCCCCCCCCCCCCCGGCTCCTTCTCTCTCTCTCTCTCTCTCTCTCTCCACACAAACACGCACATACACACACGTGTGGCATAGCTTTGGACCTCCCGTCTACCAACAATGGCCCTTCTGACACCCAAATGAGATTGCCCGTTCTTCCATTTGCCAGGTATGCTCCTAATTTTTTCTCGTTTTGAGCTAGGGTCTCAACTTCTCCTTTCCCCCTTGTATTTTCCTCGTCACTGCCTGCGATTTTTTGAGTGGCTGCCACTGAGATCTCGTATCAGGAATGCAGATCATGTGATACATGATGCGGGTGACCTGTGCATGGCTTTCATGAAGCAATTTTGAGTAGTTTTGCGTGGGGTGTGCATTAGCCCTGTCCCTTACACGGACATAATATTTTTCTGTGCAGCTGGTTCGACATTCCACCGGACTGCTAGAGTGTTGAAATTAGGTTTCTTGGACATAATATTGCGCAAGAGCTGTTTTGCTTAGCTATTCCTGTTGCAGATTGACGTTCAGAAGCACTCATGTTGCCTTGAAAAATTTTGTCTCCTTGGCTGTCATGAGCATTATAATTTTTTTTCTGGAAACAAGTAATGTGGTTGGGCCTTCAGTTTTTTGATCGTTTCCTTGCCTCTTAATGTACAATGGAAGAAGTTTTTGAATGTATTTTAGATATGATGATCCCCTCCTTCTGCAATGTATAGAAATTGAAGAAGAGTATCTACTTGAGTTTCAGGTCCTTCCTTTTGATGCTTTTGTTTGGCAACTGTTTTAAATGGGTTCATTTCAAAAAGCGAGGACAATGGATGGTGCACCCTACCTTTCCCCCTCGAAAAAGACAGGTATTACATCACTTAATAGATTGCAGAAAGCAAAGGATCTGTTGAGGTGGTACAGAGACATGTGATAAGCCACCCCCACTCTGGGGTTATCACCTTCTCAGAGAGATGGGAAGCTCTCCATGCGAGCAAGTGACAATCAGCATAAAGCTTTTTGCTCTCAAAATGAAGGGGTAAAAGTAGTGAAACTCCCTTGGAGAGTGGAAGCTCAAAAATCAACTAGGATACTTCGATAAGGAAAGGACTTTCCTTCCAACATGGAGCTGAATCTATCTCCTAAATACATCACTCTGAGGTGCTAGCCACAATGCTGAAAATTTAAGTGCATCTCTTCACGTTGTGCATCCAGCCTGCTTGAGCAAAGATAAGTGTTTTCTCATAGCTCCTAGCCCCTGACAATATCCAATCCATGGTCATCTTGAAACATGTTGCTGTGGTTCTGGAAAGGTGAAACGTTTCTAACCTTGTAATATTCTGCTGATCAGGTGAAACACATGCCATTTTACTAACATCAAGGCACATGGTTTTAGGTTTTAGGGCCTTTTGAAATCCTTATATGCACAATCCGGTCCCACATTTCATTGAGCTCTAGCTCGAGACTGAGATGTTTCCTGGTGAAACGTTTTGGCCTTGAAATGTTTTGTGGTGCTAAGATTCTAGTTCCAATCCTAATTGATGTGATCCAAATTTGGAGATCTTCTTATACTTATGCGTCCAATGTCCATGCACATCACAAACATCCTTGATTTTGGCAACTCATTAACTTAAATATTGCACGTTGATTAATTTGATGTACTTAAAAGGGAAATTACGATTCGCTTGGTGGATCAAACTTTTATTTGATACTTGGGGTTCATTTTTCTAGAAAGATTTGGGTGTTTTTTTCTGGAAACCAATGCACTCTCAAGAATTCTCTCTTGAGAATTGGTAATGGAGGTGAATCTTAATAATTTGTTTCTAAGACAAACCTCTCTTTCTTAAACCCCGCCGCAAAATGGGGTTGTGGAATGGAAGAACTAGACAGTGAAGGAGATGGCACACACTCTCTTGCATTATGCTCTCTTGAATTAGTAGCTACATCGGTTTATCTTCTCAATTACTCTCTTACAAAACCGTCACGCTGAGTTATTTACTCTCCACGCGGTAGATGGCATGACTCTAAGAGGTGGGTCAGCCTCTTCTAGCTCCTTCACCCCTGTTATCACGATTCACCATAGCTCCTCCTACCTCTCTTATTGGTCCCTCTTCATGCCCTCCATCATTGACATCCTCTTCCTCTACATTGGCTATTCCCACACCCTATGTGAGTTGATATTGGTAGCACTTCTACCCGTATCCTCTATTGTGTCACATATGGACGAACTAGATTCTGTAGAGAGGCTATGTCTCACTGTCATTGGAGAGAGGCTATGATAACTAAAATGTCTTCTGTTGATGACAATGATACTTGGGAGCTTATTCCTCGTCCATCTCAAAAGAAAGTAATTGGTGTGAAGTGGGTATCCAAAGTGAAGTTTCATTACGATGGCTCTTAAGACAAGAACCAAGGCTCATCTCTTTACAAAAGGGTATGCTCAAAAGGAAGGTATCAACTTTGACAAGAATTTTACTCCGCTTGCACGATTTACTATTGTATATCGTGTGGTTGCACTGCTGCACATTACGAATGACCTTTTTACTAGATGAGTTGGTACCTAGGTCTTGGCAAAAGACGGAGAGCTTTCTCACTTATTTGGGTTTTGAGTGATCTCATGGTGATATAACCTTAATGTGCTTCTTGAAGATGGTAATGTATCTTGTATGTGGATAATATCATTGTCTTAGGATCAAAGGAGGATCTTGTTGGTTGAGTGAAAACTCAACTCATGTTTACCCTTGCTATGTCTGACCTTGGTTTGTTGCATTATTTTCTTGGTTTAGAAGTAGTGGTCTCTTGATTGCATTTTCATCTCTAAGAAAAAGTATGTTGAAAAATTGTGGTCAATAGTATCATATGGAAGATTGATCTCCCATATCTTGTCCTATGGAGCCAATTTCCAAGTTACCAAGGATGATGATACTCCTTTGGTGGATGCTACGGAGTAGAGGTAGCTTATTGGTTCTCTTTTGTTCTTGGTTAACACTGAGTCCGATATTTGCTACGACGTGATCCTCTCTTCATTCCATCGAAATCTATGGTTCAGTAAAAGGAGAAGTATGCATGCAGAGAGGGCTAAAAAGGCATCCGATGAATAGTGCTGCATAAGTCTACTTGGGAAAATCTACGGCCCAAGCGATGCAATGCCGATGAACCACATCCTTTACGGACTTCCCTAGAAGGAGTATTTGATATCCAAGAACGAATCAAAAGTAGTGTAGTCCTATCGATGAATCTCATCATTTCTCATGTACTCCAAGGGGTAGGAAATCCCGTGTATAGTGCATGTGATATAACCTGAATCCAATCCATATGAACACCACAAAAAACAGGGTAGGCTGGATCCACTATCCACACCAAAAGTAGTGCAGCTACTATTGAGGTCCAAGGGGTAGGAAATCCCTTTTTACTATGCTTGTAATATAATCTGCATCCAATCCATAAGAACTCTTTGCGATACCCCAAAATAGGAAGTCGTTTGCAAGCAAAGCCATAGTGACTGTTGCTGAATTGACTATTTTCTTATTTTTTGAGTAATTTTTATTTAATAAGTTAGGATATTTAAATTTGTGCACTTGAGAATTGTTAAGTTAGGAACTCTAGATCTATAAGGACTGATAAAAGCCATTAGGACATCTTTTGTGTCATATGATAGGTGACATTAAGCATCGCAAAGGAGTTGTTTCGCAAATTCGGTGGGAGAGACTATGTAACGGGTATTCTCGATGCGTTACAGAATGGGTGACGAGAGCATTGGATAAAGATTATCTCATTGGTCAGAGGAGGAAATCCGAACTGAGTAAGAGTTATGTGTAGAGATGCAAGCACATGAATAAAGATGGGTTCAAAGAAGCTTTGAATAGAAGCAGGTTGCTTTTTAGTGCTTTCCGGCAAAGAAGACGCTTTCCCGCGAGGAAGTCTTGGTCTGCATTGCATTCGTGCATGAGGTTGCATCCGAGGACATCTGGGGAGTGTGTATGTAAGCATTGTTTTCAGCTCACAAGTTTTTACAAAGTTTCAAACATGTTCACAGCTTTCAAAAAAACTCCTCGGTTGTCCACTTAATAAGTGGGTATCCCACTTGTGAAAAAAAGCTCAAAAACCAAGGTGCCCTAGGGCCTCTCTGGCCAAAATTGGCAGCAAACTAGCGATCTCTCTCTCTCTGTCCTTGCTTGGCGTGTACCCCAAGGCCCCACTAATTCAACTCTCCCTCTAGAATAGCAAGCCCCTTGCTATAAAAAGACAATTAGGCGCGTAGGTTGTAGCAGATGTGTGCCAGCATGTGACGGGTTTTAGGGTTAGGGTTTTTGCGTTGAGGTCTTACACGCATCTGATCCATGCATTTGTATGGCACACAGACTTACTCTCCCTAGAGAGGTGGTCCATGCCAATTTCTTGGTCAAAGCAAGAATGTTTTGTGCCATGAACAATTCTCTATGTGGTATTTGCATCTGTGATCATCTGCATGGTGCTAGGACAATTAAGTGACCTTTGGGTCTCGAGATAACTTCACTATGTTTTGTAGGTTCTGGCCAAGGGGCCTAAAGTCTAGAGAAATGGAAGAAACAAAAGAGACTCCAACTTAGAAAGCTCTGTCGAGGGGCTCAAT
Source organism: Adiantum capillus-veneris (assembly GCF_014529385.1). Lineage (NCBI taxonomy): Eukaryota > Viridiplantae > Streptophyta > Polypodiopsida > Polypodiales > Pteridaceae > Adiantum > Adiantum capillus-veneris. Next base: position 124,420,881 of record NC_140959.1, read on the forward strand.
AAAGGGCACACACACACATGAAACAATGACACGTGGCAGCAGTACGGAACCCCGCGTTTCACACGGAACATAACACATGACTCCCATACAGAATTTTCACAAATTGTGTTGGTTGGTGATGTGGCAAGCTGTATGGGATTTTGGCAACGCGTCGGTTGTTTTGGACAGATTTTAGCGCTAGCTTTTTGGTGCAGAAGCTTTTAGACTCGATGCTTTTCATGTTAAATGCTTTTGGGGCTATGCTTTTGGCATCCCTTCTACTCTTTATAAGTGCCCACAGGCCACTCTTTTGAGAGCATCTGGACGCAGAATCTCGGAGAGAGTTGGACCCTTGGAAGTTGTACCTTTGCAAGTCAATAATAAAGGAATATCAAAAGAGGCGCCAGTCTTTGGGGCCAACGCTGGCTTACAACTCCGCCGTGCCGTGCCGTCTCTCTCTCTCTCTCTCTCTCTCTCTCTCTCTCTCTTTCAAGTTGTTTTGAAGTACTAAAAGTGAGCCAAATGTGTAGTTTGCAGTTATCTCTATGTTTTCGTTCGACCTTTTGTTGGAAGTTGGATATGTTACAGAAGGCAAAGTTGATCCTCTTGACAAGCTCTACGCATTGACATGAACGAATTTTGATTTGATAATTTTGTGTTCTAGAGACCTCTGAAAATCTCTTCAACAGTTGGAGAATTGGGATATGCTACAGAAGGCAAAGTTGATCCTCTTGACAAGCTTTACGCATTGACGCGAACGAATTTTGAATTAGGGTTTCTGCAGGAAATTTCAGCGTGTGTAGAATTAATGATATTGGAAGCTCTTGCTATTTGTGTACAAATTGCAAGAGTAGGTTATCACATTATGAAGAAAGAAGTGGTGTTCACTGACATTACCGCTCCTTCCAACAATAGAAACCCAAATCTTTGATCCTTCACCCAAGATTTCCCACAACCACGAAGCAACACAATTGCCGACACATCTACTTGACGGCTGACTCGTGAAGAGATGGCACAATACCTTTCAGAAAGAAGGTGTTACAAATGTGGCCTTCACGGTCATATTGCTTGGCTGTACAAATTGCAAGAGTAGGATATCACATTATGAAGAAAGAACTGGTGTTCACTGACATTACCGCTCCTTTCAACAATAGAAACCCAAATCTTTGATCCTTCGCCCAAGATTTCCCAGAACCATGAAGCAACACAATTGCCGACACATCTACTGGACGGCTGACTCGTGAAGAGATGGCACAATACCGTTCAGAAAGAAGGTGTTACAAATGTGGCCTTCACGGTCATATTGCTTGGCACTGCCCAGAAAACCCTAACAAAAGACCTTCCACGTATGAAAGCACAGGAAATAAGAAGTCCCGACCTTCATTTGGATTGATTTCTGACTTGATAGGTGTTTGTATAACCGATGCATCCAATGAACCATGTAAAGCTATGGGAAAATTCAAAGATCAAGATGCCCTTGACCTCTTTGACTCAGGCTCTATGCAAAATTTTATCTCACCACCATTAGCTGCAAGATTAGGTGTTGAAAAATATATCAAGGGGACACAAATTGAAGCACAAATGGCTAATGAAACCTACACATCATTGACAACATTGATTGGATCACTTCGACTACAACTTCAAACATTTACGGATCTAGTTGACTTCTACATTATGGAATTGGGAGGATGTGTTGTTCTACAAGTATCATGCTGTAACAAATACGTCAATACTGACGTGTCAAAGCCCTGAAGAAGGGAGCCGACTTGCATATACCGGCCGAGGGGCCTAAACCCGAAGAAGAACAAGTAACAGAAGAAGTCCTACCAACTTATGGGGACCCCGTCCGATGGGGCCCCAAGTGACATAAAGATTAAAATAAAGCAGGACCCGCACCTGATGACGTGGCAGTTTTCGAAAAATTGCGCTAACATGATGACGTGGCAAGCTGTACGGATTTCTGCGTTTTGCATTGACTGCTGTACGAAAATTTCGTGATTTACGCTGGCAGCTTTGTGGCATTGCTTTTGCACCAGATGCTTTTGAGTTAAAAGGCTTTTCATGAAAAACTGCTTTTCAGGTCAAGGGCCTTTAAGCTAAGTATCTATAAAGAAACCTAGCGCTAGCACTTTCTGGCAGGAGAGGCAGCAGAAGTTCCCACAACTTGCAGTGCACCTTCTCAACAAGACCTGCAGAAGACCCTAGCGTTTTCAGCCAACAAGACCCTCTAGCGTTTTTCATCAGCAGTTTCAACCTAGCATTTTCAGCAGCACCAGATCAGCCCTGGCGTTAGCAGACTCCAGATTCAACCTGGCGTTTTTGCAGATTGTAGATTGCTCTATCGTTTTGTAGATTCCTGGCGTCAGATCAGCCCTAGCATCAGCGTTTTCAGTTTTCAGCACTTAGACACAACAGATCCCACCCCTAGCCTCGCAGATCTCACCTACCTGCAGCAGATCCTCGCCGCACGGTCAGATCAGCCAGCGTTTTCAGATTCAGCCCGCTGTCCGCAAATTTCAGCATCTACGTTTTCAGCGCGTCGTCGTCGCCATCGCCGTCCTCGCTGACACAGTGTTAGAATTCAGCAGTTAGTTTATTTGCAGATTTCAGCCCCTAGCGTTTTCACTTTTCAGCCCGTCTGGTCGTTGTCATCACTGTCGTTGACATCGTCGGCAAGTCCACTGCATCTAGTGTCACGTGACACATCCAACCCTATGTGTCCGTGGACAAGCTACAGCATGATCAGAGTTCAGTCAGTCCAATCAGTAATAGATTAGAAGTGATCTGGCACTTTTGTGAGTCTATTCGTAGACCGTGCATGCCCAGTCACTTAGTGTAGATGCATATCCTCTGGTTGCACACAGCATGATCATTAGTATTCCCTTCAGGATCCATCAGATTCAGTCAGGGGTATTTTCCAGTGCATTTAGCCTATTTTCCCTATTTTTGGTATTTTCACTTATTATTTTTAAGTGACTTCCCAACAAAAGTAGGTAGGGAAATTTTGCTAAGTTTGTATATAAGCAAACTAGAGCTAGCACTATTTGGCAGAAGAGGCAGCAGGAGAACCTTGCTCAACATGCAACTTCTCAGCAGAACCCTGGTGGATTCCCTCCAAGCCAGATCCCAAGCCTTGGTGTTTTCTCCAAGCAGCAGATTCATATCTCTAGCGTTTTCAACAACCTTCATCGCCGGCAAGCCAAGCCCTTGGCGTTTTTGCATAAGATCGTCGCCGGAAAGACCATCACATGCCTGGCGTTTTTTGGTCAACCTCAGCTTGCTAGCGTTTTTGGTTCTCAACACACCTAGCGTTTTTGAAATTCAGCCCTAGCTTTGCAGGGTTTCCATTACCATCAGAAGGCTGCAATTTCATAGCGTTTTCAGCAATAGAAGACTTGCAAATTCTGCCCACAAGAAGTAGCAGATTCAGCCCGGTAAAGACATCAGTTTTCAGCACAACCTCAGTTTTCAGCCCTAATCCTGCAGATTTTCAGCGACAGAGACCCACCGAAAACAACCCCCAAATCAGCGTTTTTGGATCAGTCCCAGATTTTCAGCCATAGCGTTTTTATGGACAGCAGATAGAAGACCGCAAATTTCAGCCCTAAAGTCGTTGTCGTCATCACCGTCGTCGTCATCGGCATAGTCCCAGATTGCATTAGTCCATTGCATTGTCATTGTACCACTTTGTGCAATCAATAAGTAGACCACTCTCGCTGACGAGAGTGGGGCCTTCGGAGGAGGGTTTTACAACGTGTGTGGTGTCGTACTCTCTTCTCTCTCTATCTCTCAGTCTCATACACTTGCACGCACAGTGTCCATTCACTTTGTTTGTGATCATAGCATTCTCTCATTAAGAACAGAAGGCTCTCCCTTCCATAAGGATAAAAGGAACCTTGAGCATTGTTCGGAGCACTCATTTTGAGCAAAGCGCAAACAATCATTCTGCTGCACCTAACATCTAGACCATTGTACCAGATTTGTGCAATCAATAGCATAGACCTCTCTCGCCATAGAGAGGGGGGCCCTTGGAGGAGGGTTTGAGAACCGTCTTGTGTCGTATTTGTCTCTCTCTCTCTCTCTCTCTCTCTCTCTCTCTCTCTCTCTCTCTCTCAGTCTCAACACTTTCATTCATAGTGTCATTCACTTTGTTTGTGATCATTTGCACTCTCTCACTAAAGGAACAAAAGGCTCTCCCTTCCATAAGTAAAGAAACCCTTGAGCACAGTTCGGAGCACTCATCTTGAGTAAAGTTCAACGTTCACTTCCGCTGCACCTTACATTGGTATCAGAGCTTTGGCAGTGTTCTGTATCACTCAAGGAATGAACCACAATAAATTTTTTTGCATGTTGCGGTCGCACGTTACCCAAGTCCACTTGTGTATATCGATTCCTAATCGTGTTTTTGAAGAGTGACAGGTAACTCAAGAAAGAAGGGCTTGTCCGGCCTTCCCTTGTTCCTCTTTTCACTCATTAAGAGCGGACCGTGCACTTAGCAGCCGGCCAATCGACGTGAGGTGGGAAAAAGCAACCTTGGTGTGAGCGCAAGGCCACCAAGGGGTGTGCCCGCAGGGAAGAGTCGAGCTCGGGTAAGAGAAAATCCTTCTCTAACAAAGATTGCAAGCTAAAGAAAGACCTCAAGAATCTCAAGAATTCAAGGACTCAAGAACCTCAAGAACCCAAGAACCCAAGTTCCTTGTGAACTTAACTACCCAAGATCTCAGTGCACGGTCATCACCCGAAGCAGAATGGATTGCGCGGAGGTGATGAGCATGGAGGTGGCGAAGAAGAATTTTCCTCACCAAGAGGTTTTTCCGACCCTTCCCCTTCCCCATCTACGCCAAGGGTTGCACCAAATTCTATGGAGGCTTTGGTCAAGACAATGATTGACATGATGCTACAACAAGAGGTGCAACGCGCCACCTTGGATCGCGAGCGTGATCAAGCGCGCTTGGTGGCCGAGGAAAGAAAGGCAATCTTGGATCGCAAGCGCGAAGAAAGAAAGGCAATCTTGGATCGCAAGCGCGAAGAAAGAAAGGCAGATTTGGATCGCGAGCGCGAAGAACAAGAGTTGGTCCTACAGATACTCACCTCGAAGCCCGAGCCGGTCAAAGATGTTAGTAGTTCATCAAGTATCACAAGCAGAGATTCGAACTCCAACAACCCCGTCATTGAGAAGTTGACGTTCAGTAAGTATCATGGTAAGATGGTTGCATCAATTTAATGCTTACTTTGCGACAACTAATTTGATGGCAGCCATGTACCTTGCCGGTGATGCCATTAATTGGTACCACGCATGGCAAGAGGCACAGTTGACCGCGCACCTAGAGCAATCCGAAGAAGGCGCGTCCCTTTCCTTCAATTGGGCCGACTTCCAAGACAAGCTCAAGGCGCGGTTTATGCCACCTCAGTACCTAGCACGGTTGAAAGACGATTGGCGCGGCCTCAAGCATAATGGTATGCCAGTTATGTCTTTCTCTAATCGTGTTTTGTAGCTCGGCACCCAATTACGCAAATCGGGTGATGAGCGCAAAGAGGCATTTCTTTATGGATTGGACAAGTATATCAAGTATGATGTCGAACTACTCGATCCAATAGATCTCAACAAGGCGGTAGCGATGGCTCTCGCACAGGAGATGAAGCACAACAAAGGAAAACCCAAGGAGAACAAGTCTTCTCACAATATCTCTTAGACTTCTCAGATTCCACAGAACGGTAAGAATGGTAAGAACGGTAACTCTTCTAGCCAATCTTCATCTAGTCTTTCGGAAAAGAACTCTCACAATGACTCTAAGGGTAAAGCTGACACACTTGCTAAATCAAAGCTCACCCCACACGAAAAAGCCGCACAAGGAATTGTAGGAGGATACATAACGGCCGAAGAACAAGTCATTTATTCTAAGGAAGGAAGATGTTATCAATGTCACACTAACGGTCAGATATTGTCCTAAGAACGAACCTAAAGAACCCACAAAGGAACCCACAAAATTCACATCTTCTATTAATGCAATCAGAGAGCACACTAATGTGTCCCAAGTTTCTCACGATCATGCCGGTGCATCTCTCATGCATTGTTATGGTTATGTCAATGGTCAACGCATTTTGGTCTTCTTTGATTCTGGTAGTATGTATGATGTGATTAGCGACTCTCTTGTGAAGAGCGCACGTTTAGAAGCTCGACCCATTGATTCCATTGGGGCCTCTGGTTTTGCTCCTGGCATGCACTCTTTGTTTACGCATGAATGTCCATATGTGACCGTGTTCATTCAAAATGTCCGTTTTCGTCAAAAGTTTGTGATTTCTCCTCTTTCAGGATACGATGTGATTTTTGGCATAGTTTGAAGGTCATAATCCACAAGTTTGTTGGAAAAGCCAGTCTCGTAGTTGAAGGAGCACCTCTCATGTCTCGTATAGGGGCACCTTTCATGGTTTTTCATGTGACACTCAGTCCATCTATGTTAAATTCTCACTGTTTTGTTGTTGTAGTATAAAACACTCGTGTCATGTAGGGCATGATTTGTCGGACAAGAACAAGAAAAGACACATGAAACGGAATACAAAAAAGAACAAGAAAAGGAGCTCAGTCATTCCTTTTCCAAAGCACGACCCACATGTTTTGTATGATAGAGATGTGATTGTTCACAAGGATGATGGCTTAGATGATGATTTGTCTAGTGAAGCTAACCTCATTGCAGATATGATCAATCACGCCAAACTGATCTTGGCTCTCGAGTCGAGGTCCACAGATATCACTCAGGAAGTATTGTGTTCGCATGATTAGTCAACACGCATTGTTCGAGTTTTTCATTTGTGACGGTTTCTTGTATTTCATCACCATCTTTACGTGTTCCCTTTTTATAGGCATGTCGTATTGTACGATGCACATGACTTACTCACAGATGAGCACGGATGTATGCGGACCACTCATGAAAAGAAAAAAAAGTTTGCATTCAAGGAATTCACATTCCATGTCTCTTCCTTGGCATGACACAGTCTCAGAAAGAGCAGAAGAAAAATTGTCCATCAAGCATCGGCATTTCCCTTGTGATTTGCCACAGTTGATAGGTTCAGGTCGAAAAGTCAAGATTCGATCTCACTTTTTGTGTGTGTTTGGTGAATGGTTTGGCACTTTGTCATGTTGTTCATCTGCATTGCATGCACAGTCTTTTAAGAAGAAAAGTATTTTTCTAGTTACTCTACATGGAATGGGTATGTTCATGATTTTGTGGTGAAAGTGGTTTTAGGAATTTTCCTCCTCGGAGATTCTTGCAGAAGATGGACCTACGTCCATAGACGCAGTCGGAGCATTGAAGCCGCCACAGATCACTTTGTCGCTTTCGACGCAGCCCAAAGAAGCAAGCATTGCAGACCGTCATGAAGTTCAAGTATCGCACGACCCAGGTGTAGATCTGCAAGTTCCAGGCAGTGTAGAAGGCTCCTGGGTGTTCCTTGGCCACTCCCGTAGGTGCACAAGATCAGTGTTTTGTAAAAAACGCCCCAAATCACCAAAAAACGCCAGCAAAACACGGAAAAAACACAGCAAGATCTGCAAAACGTAGATCTGTCCAAAAACACTAGGTTTTGGAAAAACGCTAGCAGATTTTTGGTGCCGGTTTGGTGCGATTCTGCTGCAGGAGGGAAACGCTAGGAGAGGGATGCAGATCAAGGCCGCAAGTGCAAAAATGCCAAGCTGATATCCAAAAACGCTACTGATCACTACAGAAAACGCTAGGGCTGAAAATGCTAGGCTGCGTTTTGCAGTTTTCCCGCAATGGAGGGGCTCAAAACTGCTAGCGCTAGCTTCTAGGAGGAGGGATCGATCAAGATTTTCCGTTGTTGGTGGCTGATACCATGTGAGAGTGAGCAGCGGAAAGAGTGTGAGCCACATGTGCTGAAAATGTTGGAGAGAGAGAGAGAGAGAGAGAGAGAGAGAGAGAGAGAGAAGAGAGAGAGAGAGAGAGAGAGAGAGAGAGAGAGAGAGAGTTGATTTGATTTGGTATTAACGTCCGCGGGGGGCCAGAAATGACCCATGGGACCTCAAAGTGATACATAGTCTCCCCTCACGGGGGTGGTGTGTGGTGTGGTGTTGTTTTCTTTTGTGTTCCTATGAGTGTCTTTTGATGCTCAAGTATGCGGGTGAGGTATGTTCCGAGAGTTGTATGGGAGGGGTCTGTCTTGGATAATAGGTCCGCAAAGGTAGAGCAGCCGCTTAGAAGTGGTTGAAAATTAGCCCGGATGTGAGCGTATTCTGGGCATTCCAATGTCACATGTGCTTCATCTTCGGGAGCTTGCATTGTACATGATGTGCATATCTGTTTAGAAGCATCAATTTTCAGCCAGCCTTCTGTTTCTATTTTGAGCATATGTGACCTTGTGCGCATCAAAGAGATGGCTCTTCGTGCCATGTGGGGCATGGGTGTTTGTATGTGGGCCTGGGCTTCCATTGGGTTTGTGCTATAGCCTTCCCAATACTTTGTGTTGACATGCTTGCAATAGTATTCAAATTTCGAGCGGTGTTGCGTTGTCTTCCACTTGGTGTGGAGGCTATTTAGTAATGCAATTTCAAAATTCAGCATGTGTTCTCCCTCCTTGCCCTCCTCAATAAGCATGTCCACATATGTCTCTACATTCCATTTAGCGAACCATTTCTTAATGTCCTGTATGAGGCTCGATGACATAAATTTGCTTTTTTTTGTCTTTTGCGGCGCACATCCTGTTTCCCATGCAATGCGGGGGATTCAAGCAGTAGGCATCGCTTTGACCTTCATGATATACGTGTACATTTTTTGCAATGCTTTCATTTCTAGTGGTCTCTTGCCTGTCTCCGAGAGTAGCACGGAGTATGGTGTCGTCTTTTTGACCCCCATGTGTCGATATAGAAACTTTTTCTGAATTTTTTCAATTTCATTCTATGTGTGGGCTGAAATGCTTGCTCCCCAGATTTCCACTCCGTAGAGGATGGCTTGCACTAGCATGTCTCAAAAATGGTCGCTTTTATCTCCCATCTTTTTATGCTCCTTTGTGTGCACATGTTTTCAAATTGATAGTACTTGGCATGGCCGATGTCAATTCTATTATGTGCGGATTGTCCCCAAGCATAGTTGCACGGGATGTCAATCCCCAAGTACTTGAAACTGTCGACTTTCTCAATTTGTTTCCCTTAATACATGAGGGGGGCGTGGATATCCATCTTACGAGTCTTTACAATCATGAACTTTGTTTTGTCTACATTGATTGATAGACCCACATTGTCACAAAAAGCATGTAACGCATCGACCAATTTCTGTAGAGCTGTAATGTCATGGGCGAAAAGAGCCACATCGTCTGCATAGATGAACATGAGAAGTGTAAGCATCCCGATGGCTGGTTCATCCCCTTCTAGTTGAGGGAGGAAGCTTTCTATTTGATCAATGCACAATCCAAAAAGAGTAGGGGAGAGAGGGCATCTTTGTTTGACCCCCATGTTACTCGAGAAAGCTTTGGACAGCCCTTCGTGCGTTTTTAGTTGACATATGACTCTGTCATAGAGACGTGCTACCGCACTCCTGAGATGCATCGGTACTTTTATGCATTCCATCCTTTTCCATATACCCATTCTCGGGACCGTGTCAAAGGCTTTAGTGAAATCGACAAAGCAACAGTATAATGTTTTTCCCTTTAGCCGACTCTCTTCCATTAATACCCTGAGTGAAACAAGGTGATCAATGGTGCTATGTTTTGGTCGAAAACCTGCTTGTTCTTTTGCTCGTTTTCCATTTGTCTCTGCCATGTGCTTATGCTTTGTTCTAAGATGCTTCCCAAAAGCTTTGCCATGCAAGATCCTACCATAATGGTATGGTAGTTGGTAGGCTGATTTACATCCCCTTTTTTGTAAAGTGCTTTTTTCCAGTTCTTTTGCCAATCCTCGGGTAGCCCTTGAACAATGGCTTGGTTTAGCATTCTATGTATCCACTCTCTGGCTCTCATACCTGACCATTTAAGCATTTCTGAGTTGAAGTGTAGTATGTCCGGAGCTTTCCCATTTGCAAGTTTCTGTATGCCTTTTTTAACCGTTTCGGAATCAAAGTGGTCTTGGGCATGGAGATCGGTTTGCATGTGTGGCATTTCTTCCGCATTATTATGCACATATAGTTGTTCCACATACATGTACATGTCATCTGAGCTTATGTCCCCCATAATGTCATGTCTCCGTCTTTTTATTTTCAGCCATTCCTTTTTGGGATTTTTCTTGAAGTTGGCTATGGCTTGTGTCTCCGTGCGCAGCTCATAGTCTTCTTTTCTGCCTCTTGAGATTTGTGTAGTCTTTTGATAGAGTTTCCCATTCCGTGTTTGTCGTTGACAGTGCCCGCAATTGTTTTTTGACATACTTGCACTCTTCATCAAACCATGGGTTATGCGGTAGCCCTTTAACATGATTTCCTCGCCGATGCGTTTTTCCCATTGTTTGTTCCACGGCATCACATAGAGCTTGTTTGAAAATTGGCCATGTTTGTTCAATGTGTGATGGCATGGGTACATGAGCAAGTGCATTGTCTAGATGTTCTGCATACATTCTTTTCTTGTCCACTTGCATTTTGTATGTCCATGATCGGGCATGGGGCTGTTTTTGTGCTTTTTGAGTGGGAACTTGTAGCCATACATGGATTGGGGTGTGGTCCGAATTGGGTGACCTCTTCCCAATTGTAAAATTACTTACAATATGGGATGCCTCATATGCAATCAATACATAATCAATAACACTCATGCCTTTGTTGGCTGTGTAGCATGTGCATTCTCCCGATTTTTCAAACTTACTTGTTCCATTGACGGCGATTAGTTGTAAGGATGTCATCATACTGAGCAATGCAATACCTTGCGGGTTTGTAATGAGATCTTTCGAACATCTCTCCCATGTGGGATCTAGTATCTCATTATGTCCAAGCATTGGAGGTGTCATGAGATCCACCATTTGCATTTGCGCATGTGCTATGCGAGCATTCATGTCCCCAATAAGCATAATCATCCCTTCTTGTGCATAGGCATGGATATCGGCATACAGATCCTCGAAAGGGTAATTCTTCTCTACATTGAAGGCACCATAGAATGGTGACTCTCTATGGGGGATGTAGCACCCGACAATGAACATAGGTTTAGGTTTTGTGTCAAACTTGATCCATATGTACCGGTTATGTGAGAGAGAGAGAGAGAGAGAGAGAGAGAGAGAGAGAGAGAGAGAGAGAGAACACAAGTGCTTTGCAAATGATGCTCTCAATACACAATCTCAATGACTAAAAGACCCTAAGCATTATATTTATAGAATCTTAAGTTGAGGTAGGGTAAAAATTTGTAACTGGTGCAAAAAACATAAAAGCCCAAAAATGGCTAAAAATGTGTGCACCTAGCCAAGCTCAAAAAATGACCGTCTGGAAACGTGCTAAAAGTGTCCGTCCATGCATCTACATGATGTGCGATGGGTGGCCAACCTGGGACAATCACTAGTCGTACAAAATGGCAAAGCAACGGTGGTGTAACTCTTAACAATGCGTTTCCTTTCCATGGTGGCTTGTTGTGTCTCCTTTTCCCTTTCGACTGTGGCTCCCTGAGCCTCCTGTTGTAGCATCATATATGTCATCGCTTTACGAAAGCCTCCATAGAATTTGGTGCAATCATGGTGTAGATGGGGACGGAGGAGGATCCAAAAATGGTATGGACTTCTTCTCCAATTTTACTTTCATCACCTTCATGCAAAGTATCCATCGTGCTTCTGGTGATGACCATGCACTGAGTATTGGGGTACTTGGGTTCTTGGGTTCTTAGGATACTGGGGTTCTTCGGTACTTGGGCACTTGGGTTCTTGGGGTACTTGGGGTTCTTGGTACTGGTTCTGCTTGAAATCTACGTTGAAGAAGGCTTTTCTCTTACCCAAGCTCAACTCCTTCCTGCGGGTGCATCCCTTGGCGGCCTTGGGCTCGGCCTTGGGCTCACACCAAAGTTGCCTTTTCCCACCTCATGTCGATTGGCTTGTCGCAATGTGCAAGGTCCGCTTTGAACGAGTAGAAAGAGAAACAAGGGGAGGTTGGACAAGCGCTTCTTTCTTGGGTTAATAGTCACTTTTCAAAGACATAGATTAGAGAGATGGACACGCCCAAGTGGTCTTGGGTTACGTGCAATCTCAAGCAAACATTTTTTTTTCTCTGTGGTTCTTTTATGGCTCAGTTGCCCGTAAGACAGAGGATGAAGATGGGAGCGCATTCGATGTGCGATGGACTAATGATGAGAGTGGCTTGTAAGTCCGGGGCTCTTTTCTCGAGTGGTGATATCGAACAGTGCCAAAGAGCTCTGATACCAATGTAATGTGCATCATAAGTGATTGATGGTGAATGCTTAGGATGAGTGCTCAATGCATACTCAAGGTTCCTTTTACTAAATGAGAGAGTTCTTTTACTTCATGAGAGATGTGCAAAGACTAGAGAGAGAGAGAATGATACTGTGAATGAAGGTTCTGTGAGTGAAGAGAGAGAGAAAGGAGACTAATACCAGAAGGGGTCCCAAACCCCCCTCCAAGGGCCCCCCTCTCTATCGCTAGAGATGTGTTTGCTTTAGATTGCGCAAATGTTGAGATGTCGATGGGATCTTGTTGTAGCTGCTTGGGTCTACAAGGCTAAGGGCTGGAAATGCAAAATGCTAGAGATGTTGAATGGGATCTGCAACTGTGATGAGGCTATGGGCTAATCTGCTGTTACATGTCAGCGATGGATTGAAAACTGAAAAATGCTAGCTAATCTGAGGATTGAATCTGAAAAACACTGGCTGATCTGAGGGTAGAATCTGGAAACGCTGGGACTATGGCTGAAATCTACAATCTCTGAAAACGCTAGGGCTGAAAACTGACGGCGATGCAAATCTGCTACTATAGTCTAAAAATGCTGGTGGGCTGAGTATGTTGATGGTAAAACACCATGGATGTTGATGGTGGTATTGCTAGCAAAAACACTAGAGGTGCTGAGGTACTGTGGGTACTTGGTGCTGGTATTAAGGTTATTGACATATGCTTGAGAAGTGACCCCTATGGTCACTTATATATGGGATTAAAGCTGGGTCAGGCAATGCCAATAAAAATCCCACGATTTCTAAAAATGTCACTTATTAATGAGTTAATAAACTCACTAATAAGAGGTGCTCCACATGCAGATAAATACTTAGGTTGGGTACTAATGCAACTGTATGGGAACACTCCCCAGTGCCTACACGTAGCAGACATTGGCTATGCTCATGTGCAATCAAAGGGTATGCAACTAATCTAAAGTGCCTAGATATGCAGGTCCTGCGTATAGGCTCACAAGGGTGCTAGAACACTTCCTAGGTTGTTCTAAACCCTAGAAATAAAGAGTTACCTTGTCCACATGCATATAGGGTTAGATGTGCACGTGAAAGACCATAAGTCCATGGACATTGGAACTAATGAAGGTGATATTGTAAGGTGCATCGGAAGTGAATCTTGAACTTTGCTCAAGATGAGTGCTCCGAATTGTGCTCAAGGTTCCTTTTACTTATGGAAGAGAGAGCCTTCCGTTCCTTTAATGAGAGAGTGCAAGTGATCACAAACAAAGTAGATAAACACTATGAATGAAGGTGCTGAGACTGAGTGATAGAGAGAAAAGAATACGACACCAGACAAGTTGTCAAACCCTCCTCCGAAGGCACTTCTCTCGATGGCGAGAGAAGTCTATGCTATTGATTGCACAAAAACTAGTACAAGATGCTGATGCAAACTCGTGAGGCTATGATGCAATGTGTGTCTAGGTTGGAGACGACGGTGACGACGAGTGCGGCGACAACGACGTATCTACTGAAAACGTTGGATCTGCTGTTGCCTATGCTGCTGAAGAACGCTGAAGTTGCTGTTGTCCTATGCTGCTGAAAAAATGCTGAAGTTGCTGCTGTCTCATGCTGCTGAAAAACGCTGATGTAGACCTCTAAGATTGTTGCTAATCTGGCCTGAAAACGCTGTCCAAAGGGGGTTGAAAAGCGTTGTCCAAAGGGGCTGAAAACGCTAGGTGTTCCGGGCTGAAAACGCTAGGTAATCAAGGCTGAAAACGCTAGGGTTTCTGGGGAGGGGGGGGTTCTTGCTTGAGATGTTCTCCAGAGGGCCTGCTGTAACTTGATGCCTGTGCTCTCCTTCCTCTTCTGCCAGATTGCACTAGCACTAGGTTTTCTTTTATATTTGCTTAGTTCAATTGCCCTACCTAGTTCCCAACAAAAGTCAATTAAAAATAATAAGTGAAAATGGCTAAAATAGGTTCTGTGCAGTGGAAAATGCTCTTGATGGATTTTGATGGTAATGCTGACAATCGTGCTGTGAGAGGATATGCATCTACTCTAAGTGCCTGGGCATGCACGGTCTGCGAACAGACTCACAAAAGTGCTAGAACACTTCCTAAGCTATGCTAACTGAACCCTTGTCCTGAAGTAGCTTGTCCATATGCACGTAGGGTTAGATGTGCATGTGACATCCCCTCCTTTTTAAAGTGAGGTACTAGTACCGAGCTGCATGGCTTCCTTGTAGTCTGCCAACAACTCTGGGTAATCTTTGAAAAACTCTACGTGAACCTACACTGCTTCGTGGGTTCCTTGATCTTTGAACTTCAAAAAGTATTGTCTCACTTGCTTCTTTGAACCATGGCGAAACTGATGCAACAACACTTGCTCCGGCTCCATGACTTCTGCTTCATCGATGATCTCTGGTTCTTCTTTTCGAAATGTCCTTTGGAGGTGTTCCCCGAAACACTGTCAACCAAGAAACATGAAAAATGTTGTGCATTGACCATGAGTTAGACAATTGCAATTTCATTGAAACCTCATTTATCTTTTTAATGACAGGAAATGGACCATATATTCGAAAAGACAACTTGGGACACTTCTTTCCAACTTGCTTAAGACGTTGCTTCATGATTGTTAAATACACCCAATCCCCTTCCTTGATCGAAACATCCTGACGATGCTTATTAGCCTGCCGTGAATAAGATTCCCGAGCCTTGCTTAGCCAAAGCTTTACACTCTCAGAAATCTCATCCAACGACTGACTTTCAGCATTGGCATCAGACATTCGTTTGACCGAGCGAGTCAAAAGTGACTGGAACGGACGGCCAAAAGCTATCTCATACGGAGTTCGACCAATGGCAGGGGAAAAAGAGTCATTCAAAATAGCCTGAACCAATGGAAGATAGAGCTCCCAATGAGACTGTTGATCATGCACATATGACTTTCAAACATCAAAAGGCAACTGATTGTAAATCTCTGTCTGACCATCTGATTGTGGATGAAAAGCCGATGAATAATTAAACTTAGTGCCAAAATTTTCAAAGAGTGCGCGCCAAAAATTGGACGTGAACTTAACATCCCTTTTTTGAAACAATCGATTTTGGCAAACCACAAAGGGGGTACCAATGCTTTATGAACAACCGTGCTATATCTTGTGCTGTGACTGTGGCCTTACAAGGAATTAACATGCAAAACTTGCTGAAACGATTAACAATTGTCAAACATTGAGTGTTTCTTGAATGCAAACTAGGTGGAAGGTTAGTCACAAAATCCATGGAAATATCTTGAAAAGGTCCATTGGGAATAGGCAGCGAAAGCAAGAGGCCTTGCTGCTTACCCCGAGGAGATTTTACCTTTTGACATATAGTGCACTGTGTGACATAACGAAACACATCTTTTTGCATTTTAGGCCAATAAAAGAATCTTTCTATTTTTTCCAAAGTGGTGTTCATTCCCCTGTGCCCACCCGTGAGAGAATCATGTGCATCATGCAATATGGTTGGCTTGAGAGAGGGCAACACACATAGACGTTGACGAAAATACAACAAACCATCACGAATGAGATAGTTGCTTGGCCCTTGGGAAGCAAGAGCTTGCAACCATTGCTTACCAAACGCGGAATCCGCATATTGGTTCTTCATGCTGTCGAAAGAAACACTCTGAATAGAAACTGTGGATCTTGACTCAAGAGCCAAAATCTGTCCTTTGCGACTCAACGCATCTGCAATAGGGTTAGCTTTGCTAGACACATACTCAATCAAACCTCCAAATTGCTCAAAAAATCGTGACCATTGTGCTTGGCGATCACTCCAATGTGCACTAGGCATAGACTGGAACCACTGGAGGGCTTGGCGATCTATGCGAACTGTGAACTCTCTACCATAAAGAAAATGCTTAATGCTTAAGAGAGTGAATGACAAACAAAAGTTCTTTATCATAAACTGAATAGTTCTTTTTTGCACTATTGAGCTTCCGCTAAGGAACGCTACTGGATGACCATGCTGTTGAAGCATAGCGCATCTGGCAACATTGATCGCATCCGTTTATACCTCAAAGGGGCCATCCCAAGAGGCAAGGATAAGACACGTGCTTCTGTCACCGCAACCTTGAGAGCTTCAAAAGCCTCAATGGCTGCCTCGGGCAAGTCTACGCATTGACGACGAGTGTTTACCCCTTTCAAAACATCCGTCATAGGTGCGGCAATGCGTGCAAACTTCTCTATGTGCGAACTATATGCTCGACATAAACGATTTCTTAGCTGCAATGTACAACTGACACTTATCCAAACGGGTTAGTACCCTTTCGACATCCTTTCCATGTTGTTCCACGATGTAGAAAAAATGAGAATATCATCAAGAAAGATGAACACACATACACCAACCATATCGCCGAAACGGCCTACCATGAGACGATTAAATGTACCCACCGCACCTGTCAATCCAAAAGGCATAACAACGTACTCCCATTGTCCTCGCTCTGTGCAAAAAGCGGTCTTGAAGATGTCACCTTTGAATACCCGTACCTGATGGTATCCACACTTGAGATCGACCTTATTGAAAACCTTTGCCCCATTGAGCCTATCAAGGATATACTCAATGCGAAGCTTCGGAAACTTGTTCTTGACAGTCATCTTGTTCAATGCCCTGTAATTAACACACAAACGAGACGAACCATCCTTCTTGCGGACAAACAAAATAGGAGCAACAAAAGGACTTACACTCGAACGTATAAATCCTCGAGCCACCAACTCCGTGAGTTGCCGCTCTAACTCTTCCTCTTGTGTCTTGTTCAAACGGTAAGGAGCCTTACTGACAAGTTGTGCCCCCTCCATAAGCTCGATACGATGGTCCTCCGGCCGCTCGGGTGGGAGACGGGGTGGAAGATCATCCTACAAAAAGAGATGCTTAAACTTGGTAAACAAAGCTGATACCTGTCTGGAGCTTGAATGCTCTGGGAAACTGGAGCAGCATAGATGAATGCCGCTTGTGCTCCTCATTGTAATTCACGCTTTACCTGCACAAGAGAAATGAGAGGCAAAGAATGCAGACCCTCCTCAGCACGAATGATCATGGGAGAGTCACTCTTGGCATTTAATGTGAGAGTGTTGGCCTCCCAATCAATGAGAGGGTTATGTTTCCGAAACAATCTAATGCCCAAAAGCATATCACATCCTGAGGGAGGAGACACGAGAAATTTCCTCCGGAAAGCAGGTTGTTGAACTGTAAACAACACATCAAGGCACTCTTTTGTGATGAGAGAGTCTATACCGGGAGTGACACCAAACACCTCGAGAGGAGATTTCTAACTAACCTCTAGGCGGGCTCTCTCAACAAGAGAGGACTAATCACATCATGCATACTGCCTGGATCAAACAATATGATAAAATGCTGACCCTTTACATGACCATAACACTTCATGAGAGACTCATCAATGTGTGTGTTAGAGACATGAGAAGATTTAGCTAGGTTCATTAAAGTGCTTGTGGTTGGGTTCCTATCACTCTTCAAAAACACGATTAGGAATTGACACGTCCAAGAGGTCTTTGGTTACATGCGACTGCAACAAGCAAAAAAATCCTGGTGGTTCTTTCCTTCAGTGATACAGAACACTGCCAAAGCTCTGATACCAATGTAAGGTGCAGCGGAAGTGAATGTTGAACTTTGCTCAAGATGAGTGCTCCGAACTGTGCTCAAGGTTCCTTTTACTTATGGAAGGGAGAGCCTTTCGTTCCTTTAATGAGAGAGTGCAAGTGTCACGTGACACATCCAACCCTATGTGTCCATGGACAAGCTACTACATGACCATGGTTCTTCAGTTCAGTCAAGTCCGTCTAGGATAGGAAGTGATCCGACACTTTTGTGAGTGTTCGCAGACCGTGCATGTCCAGACACTTAGATTAGATGCATATCCTCTGGTTGCACATAGCATGATCATCAGATTATAGTCAGAACCCATCAGTAGCATTTTTACAGTGCATAGACCTATTTTCCCTATTTTTGACATTTTTTATTAAGTGACTTTTGTTGGAAAGTAGGTAGAGTAATTTTGCTAAGTTTGTATATAAGCAAACCAGATCTAGCACTTTTTGGCAGAAGAGGCTGCAGGAGCATTGCTCAACGGACACCTTCTTAGCAGGACCCCCAACTGCATGACCTAGCGTTTTTGCATGTCACGTGACACATCCAACCCTATGTGTCCGTGGACAAGCTACAGCATGACTAGGGTTCAGTCAGTCCAGTCAGTCTAGATTAGAAGTGACCTGACACTTTTGTGAGTCTATTCGTAGACCGTGCATGCCCAGTCACTTAGTGTAGATGCATATCCTCTGGTTGCACACATGATGATTATAAGCATTCCCATCAAAATCCATCAGAATCCTTCAGGGGAATTTTCCAGTGCATTTAGCCTATTTTACCTATTTTTGACATTTTTCACTTATTATTTTTAAGTGACTTTTGTTGGAAAGTAGGTAGGGCATTTTTGCTAAGTTTGTATATAAGCAAACTAGAGCTAGCACTATTTGGCAGAAGAGGCAACAGGAGCCAAGCTCAGCAGGCAACTTCTCAACAAGACCAAGCCTTGGTGGTTTTCCCTCCAAGCAAAGATCCCCATCTCTGGCGTTTTTCAACAGCACCATTGCCTAGCGTTTTCAGCATCTGCACCATTGCCAGCAATCCTCAGCATTGGCGTTTCTGTATCAGATCCTCCCGCAAGCAGATCACAGTACGAGCGTTTTTGCAAGGACCAACATACCTAGCGTTTTGGTTACCATCAGCCTAGTGTCTTTAACAGAAGTTTTCCCTAGCGTATTTGGATCCCAGCATATGCAGCAATGCAGCGATTTTCACCATCAGAAGACCTGCAAGATTAGCCATAAAGAAGTAGTAGATTCAGCCCGAAAGGACCATCAGTTTTCAGCCTTAAGAACCTCTGTTTTCAGCCCTGAACCTGCAGAATTTCAGCGACAAAGACCCACAGAAACATCCCCAAAAATCAGCGTTTTTGGACTCGCAGCAGATTTCAGCCCATAGCGTTTTTGGACAGCAGTAAGAAGATTGCAGATTTCAGCCCTTAGGTCGATTTCGTCATCACCGTCGTCATTGTCGACATAGCCTAAACTCTCATCAATCCCATGCATCACCATTGTACCAGATTGTGCAATCATAAGTAGACCACTCTCACCGACGAGAGTGGGGCCTTCGGAGGAGGGTTTTACAATGTCTCTGGTTTCGTATCTCTCTTCTCTCTCTATCTCTCAGTCTCATACACTTGCACGCACAGTGTCCATTCACTTTGTTTGTGATCATCGCATTCTCTCATTAAGAACGGAAGGCTCTACCGTCCATAAGAACAAAAGGAACTTTGTGCACAGTTCGGAGCACTCATCTTGAGCAAAGCGCAAACATTCATTCCGCTGCACCTTACATTGCGACTCAGCATCAAGCTAGCGTTTTTGCAAGGACAGATCAGCCTTTGCGATTTTGCATTGCAGAGGAGCTTCGGCATTGGTAGACACAACAGAACCACTTCACGACAGCAGATCAGCCCTAGCGTTAGCGGATTTTCCCTAGCAGCACAACTCAGTCCCTAGCGTTTTTGCATCAGCATCACACTTCAGCGTTTTGCAGATTCACCGCGACGGAACATCAAGGAGCACCAGCGTTTTCAGTTTTCAGCATTCAGTACCCGCAGTAGAACCCCCAAACCTCGCAGATCTCACCTTCCCGCATCACTTCCTCGCCACATGGTGGGATCCATCCAAGTTTATAGATTCAGCCCGGAAAACGCAGATTTCAGCATCTGCGTTTTCAGCGCGTCGTCGTCGCATCGTCGCCATCGACATCGTCACCGACATAGTCAGAATTCAGCAGATAAAGATTGCAGATTTCAGCCCTTAGTATTTTCAGATTTCAGCCCGTCTCGTCGTCTTCGACATCGTCGGCAAGTCCAAGCATTGTAGAGATTTCTGCAATCATAAGTAAACCGCTCTCGCCATAGAGAGTGGGGCTTTTGGAGAAGGGTTTTACAACGTCTCTGGTGTCGTATTCTTCTCTCTCTATCTCTTAGTCTCAGCTCCTTCATTCAGAGTGCCATTCACTTGTTTGTGTCCATTGCACTCTCTCACTAAAGGAACGGAAGGCTCTCCCTTCCTAAGTAAAAGGAACCCTTGAGCACAGATCGGAGCACTCATCTTGAGCAAAGTTCAACATTCATTCCGCTGCACCTAACAGCAAGTGATCACAAACAAAGTGGATAAACACTATGTATGAAGGTGCTGAGACTGAGAGATAGAGAGAGAAGAATACGACACCAGACAAGTTGTCAAACCCTCCTCCGAAGGCCCTTCTCTCGATGGCGAGAGAAGTCTATGCTATTGATTGCACAAAAACTGGTACAAGATGCTGATGCAAACTCGTGAGGCTATGATGCAATGTGTGTCTAGGTTGGAGATGACAGTGACGACGAGTGCGGCGACGACGTATTTGTTGAAAACGTTGGATCTGCTGCTTCCTATGCTGCTGAAAAACGCTGAAGTTGCTGTTGTCCTATGCAGCTGAAAAAACGCTGAAGTTGCTGCTGTGAAAAACGCTGATGTAGACCTCTGGGACTGCTGCTAATATGGGCTGAAAACGCTGTCCAAAGGGGGCTGAAAAGCGCTGTCCAAAGGGGCTGAAAACACTAGGTGTTCCAGGCTGAAAATGCTAGGTAATCAAGGCTGAAAACACTAGGGTTTCTGGGGAGGATTCTTGCTTGAGAAGTTCTCCAGAGGGCTTGCTGTAACTTGATGCCTATGCTCTCCTTCCTCTTTTGCCAGATTGCACTAGCGCTAGGTTTTCTTTTATATTTGCTTAGTTCAATTGCTCTACCGAGTTCCCAACAAAAGTCACTTAAAAATAATAAGTGAGAAATGGCTAAAATAGGTTCTGTGCACTGGAAAATGCTCTTTATGGATTCTGATGGTAATGTTGATGATCATGCTGTGTGTAACTAGAGGATATGCATCTACTCTAAGTGCCTGGGCATGCACGGTTTGCGAACAGACTCACAAAAGTGCTAGAACACTCTCTAAGCCATGCTAAGTGAACCCTTGTCCTGAAGTAGCTTGTCCACATGCTCATAGGGTTAGATGTGCATGTGACAGATATCGAACAATTTGGGGAAACATACTTCAGGGAGTCTAAACATGCAGCTCCTTGAAATGGAGGACAAGCATAAAATAGAATCTGTGGCTGGATACTTGGTTGAAATTTTTGAAGCCTTATGGGAGGCACCAATTTCAATCAAAGTGGTTCAGTTATTGACACTTGTTCCTGATTTCAACCAACAATTTTTCAAAAGACTTGCCAATCATTCCAAGACTGTAGGAGAGAAAGAATCATTAAAAGAGAGTCAAGTTGATTTGGCACAAATTAAATGTGGGGAGGTAGCTGCAATAGATGTGGATTACAATTGGAAAAGTATACCTTTGAGGTGTATTAGTGGATGGAGGTTTAGGAGTAAACATCCTTCCTCAATCTGCGTATAGAAAACTGAATTTGATGGCAATCAACACCTTTTCAAGTCAAAATGATTGACCAAGGGAGGGTACAACCTTTGGAGATTCTCAGGAAACTGAAGAAGAGAGGTATCAGAGGGAACACAGAAGGAAATTTAATCAAGACCCTAAAGCAAGCAAAGCATTTAGTCAAGGAACATTTTCAGAAATTGAGGAAAAGGAAGATTACTAGAAATAGACTTTGATGAAGATATGGGGAATCTTTTAAACACTTCAAGGGATGTAGCCAAGGACATACCAAAGAGTATTTTTTCAATAAAACCTTCTTCAAAGTTGAAGAGAAAAAAATCAGTCAATGAGGGTTGGGTGATACATGTAAAGCTTTTGATCTGGTGATAGGATAGGAGCAGCTAGACAAAAATGTCCAACTGCAGGCACAAGTTTCAGAAATGACGAAGGCAAAGGAAAGATTAGAACAGGACACTAAGCTGATTGAGAGTATGGAAGAGAAAATTTCTGATACGGAGGAAGAGTTGAAGAAAAGCAAGGAATTACTGATTTTTTACAAAGGCCATTTGCATAGGAGAGAGTAATGCAAACAAATTTCAGGAATGGAGAGATAATTGGTACTGAAGGTTCCTTGTCCAATGTTGTCTATCATCTTTGTTTCTTAGTATTCGGTTTCAGTTTCGATTCAGATTCTGAACAGTAATGTAGTCGTTTGAATGTTTCTTGATACCTATTGTTTATCTAAATACATGGTGAAGAATTTTGTGGATTAAATGAAATTAGTTGTTTTTATTCATTCTTATCCTCATATTATGGTCCCCCATAACAATTTGTGTATCGGTTTCTTCTGTTCCGTGGCTAGGATTCAGGTTTTTTTCATCTCCTCACAGACGAGTAGTCGAAGGGGTGTCGTCTTTGTCGGATTCACTGTGAGAATCCATGTGTGTTGCAGAATGGATTGGATCCTTTATAGAAGAAGAACGTATGAGCTCTGACTGTAATAGACTTGGACACCCCAAGCCAAAGATCAAGAGCAACACACGAACAGAAACTGCAAATACTGAATTGAGCTTGAATAGAGAGCAAAGAGGAGAGTTGACACGAAATGAGGGAGTTCCATCCCCATAGATTGGTGCCCCTTCCAGTATCTCTTTATTATTGCTTCACAACAGTACATTTCCTCGAGGGTCCAACTCTTTGAGACTCTGTGTCCAGATAAGACTGGCCCCAAGGGCTCTTATAAACGGTACAAGGGATACCCAAGAGCAGAGCCCCAAAAGCATCACTCCCAAAAGCACTTGGTCCCAAAAGCATGCTTGAAGTGTCAACTTTTCAGCCAGCGCAAAACGTGAAAATCCGGACAACAGTGCCATGTGGCAGCTCAACGCAAATCACTAAAATTTCTAGCCAGTATTTACGTATTGGAAGGCCCCTTGGCCGGTGCTCCATAAGTTGTCCGGTTAAAAACTCTTGACCTTATGGTCTTGGCGGCTACGATCTCTTCTATAGTCATGGTCTCTTCCTCTTTCATACTTTCTTGCGCGGCGATGGCATCTCCATCATCATGACGATCGACTCTACCGCGATCTCGATCATCAGCTCTTCTACTACTTCTGCCATCTGTTGACTGTTGCTTGGGTTATTCTATTGCTATTTGCTGCTCCTTGCTCCAGTCCTTGTACTGCCGTGATCTCCATCGTCACATCGATCATGTCTACTGCGACTTCCATCATCAACTCTTTTGTGACTTCTGCCAAAGTTTTGTCACATGCGTACGGATGCCCAGCCGTACTTTCGTATGGGTCCAAGTACGGATGCATACGGAAACTGATGCCGTACGGCCAGCCAATGGGCATTAATTTTTGGGCAAAAATTAATGAAGCCTGAAGGTAAGCAAGAGAGGGCGTCATGCTCAGCTGCCGAGGATGAGGATGAGGACGAGGACGAGGATGATGGTGATGGTGATGATGTTGGTGGTGATGATGGCGCCGCTTATGACGATGAGGATGTGAGCTATGGTGAGAGTTGGAGCTCACTGCGCTTGGCCGCCTGCTTATGGTGTTGGATCTCTACTTATGGTCTTTGACTCTACAGTTTAGATTCTACTATCTAGCCTCTAATCTCTAATTATGTTTTGGATTCAGGAGACTACACTCTTGAATGTTTTTTGGCTTGCTTCTACAATCCTGACTCCTTTTTGTTTGGAGGCTACTTCATTACTTTGTGTTACTATATACATGTGGTAGTGATGTGAGTGAACACACTAGGACCGTTAGGGCATTTTTTCCCTCTTTAGGAGGTTTTTCCCCCGTGCATTGTATATACGTCCATCACTCTAGGGCTATCTATCTTTTCATTGCACATCAAGTAATACACTCTCAGTTGTGTACCTTGAGCTTCCTTCGTCTTCTCCAAGTTGTGTACGTTTATCTGCAACCCTAATTTCAACAATTAGTATCAGAGCAGGTTGCGTCCTCCCGGGCTTAGTTGCCAGCAGCTCCAGTACATGCCTGCTCACTTTCTCCGATTTCTGTGAGCTTTGACGAGCGTTCGCAGGTCGACAAAATTTTTGGGACAGCTCGTAAGAGTTTAGACTGCCCAGATTTCTGATTCTGCCTCATTTCGGCCTCCGTTTCCACTATAGCCAGGTTTGCGCAGGCAATTTCGTCATTTTGTGCAGAATTTTTGTCAGGGCCGTTTTTTGCATAACAGGTGCCTTATAGTCTTCTACGGTTTGTGCTATATAGCATGTGTTGTTCCCGCTTCGTTTCTCCTCTTTTTGGGTAGTTTTCACATAGGTGCAACATTTACCATGGCTGACAACAACACATATGTGTTCAAGATGTTTGCTGCTGAGGACAGATTGGATGAGGATAATTATCCTATGTGGGCTTACATGATGCAACATGTTCGTGTGTCAAAGGGCGTCTGGAATATTGTGCAGCGCATTGATGTACATCCTGGTTCTGAGGATGCAGGCGATGTTGAGGATGTTGCAGGTCTTGTTGTAAGAATTGCTGCTATTAGAGTTGTTTTGCCTACGACAGAACAATCTCGTTGGGATGTAAAGGATGCGTAGGCTCATGCATTGATTGCATTGTCTGTGAAGCGCACCATTGTTCCTCACATTCGTTCAGCAAAATTTGTAAAAGAGGCTTGGGATATTTTGGCTGGTCTTTATGCAAGTCGCAATGAGGCTAAAATTGCTTTGCTGCGTAAAGAGCTGGAATCGAAGATTATGCATGAGAAAGATGATATGGACACATTCCTTGCTGGTGTCAAGGATATCAATGAGCAACCTATTTCTGCAGGTGAAGGCATTTCAGATAGTTCCCTTGTGTAGACTGTTCTTGATGCCTTACCAGATTCTTACCAGACTTTTGCTAGTACTTGGAGACTTATGTCTCAAGGAAATCCTGAAGTTGTCAAGTTTGATGCAGTATGCACATTGCTGTTGCAAGAGTCACTTTCCAAAAAAACAGGACCAGACAGCGTGTAATTGAACATGCTTTTATTGCTTCTCAAAGAAAGGGTGGTAACAGCAATGCAACCACTTCTTATGGTTCTGCTGCGAGTGGCAAAACTTCTGTTCCCAATGCTTCTGCTAGCAGCACTTCGTCTAGCAATTCTGGTGATAAGGGCAAAAAGAAGATGCGTTGCTATTATTATAAAGCTAATGATCACTTGATCAAGCAGTGTCCTAAGTTGAAGGCCAAAGAGGCTAAGAAGGAGAGGGTGGTTCCATTGCAAATGCTGGTTCCACTACCAATGCAGCCATTGTTGAGTCTTCTGTGAAAGGAGACTGTGATGCTGATGTTGATGCAGAATGGGCTTTTAGTACAGAGTGCACTCACAATCCTGCTGTCCATAATGCATGCATGTCAGTTGCTGCAGATTCACATGTGTGGTATTTCGACAGTGGTGCTACAAAGCACATTACCTCACATCGTGAATTGTTCACCTCTCTCGAGTCTGTCCCTCATGGGAATTCAGTCACTTGTGCCAACAATGCCTCTTATCCAGTTGAGAAAGTTGGAAAGATTGTGCTTACTGCTGCAAATGGTAGTTCTTTCACACTTGTTGATGCACTTTATGTACCTGGGATCAAGAAGAATCTTTTGTCTGTATCTGCACTTGCTAGACTTGGACTTGTAGTCAAATTTTGTGGATGACAGATGTACAGTTCATGATCTCAATTTTGGTGATGAAATTGTTGCATCTGGGCTTTTGTGCCATGGGTTGTATAAGCTCACTTTGTATGACAAGCGTGGAGAAAATTTTGCAAATGCTGTTGCAGATTCAAGGGCTATTTCAAATGCAAAACTTTGGCATACACGTTTTTGTCATCTGAATTTTTCCAATTTGCTGCGCTTGCAGAAATCTGGTATGGTTGCTTCTTTGCCACCTCTTGAAGCACCTGTCAAACATGTTTGTGAAGGCTGTATTTTGGGTAAGATGCAGCGTTTGAAGTTTCCAAAGGATGGTTCAATTAGGGCCACATACAGGTTGCAGCTTGTGCATAGTGATGTTTGTGGGCCCATGCAAACTCCGTCCTTGGGCAATTACCTTTACTTCGTGACTTTCATTGATGATTACTCTAGGCATGCATGGGTATTTCCGCTTAAAGCGAAGTCCGAAGTTTTTATGTGCTTCAAACAATTTCTGGCTATGGCTGAAAATGTCTCAAAATGTACTATGGGCACCCTCCGTTTCCGATCGAGGGGGGGAGTATATGTCTCATGTTTAATGCATTTTTGGCTAGTCGTGGAATAAAACACCAATGTACAATGCCTTATACACCTCAGCAAAATGGTGTTGCTGAGAGAAAAAACAGGTCACTTATTGAAATGGCACGATGTATGGTCAAAACTCAAGCTTTGCCGCATTCTTTTTGGCTTGAGGCCATCATGTGTGCCACTTATGTACTTAACAGGTGTCCTACGAAAGCTTTGCAGTCTATTACTCCATATGAAGTATGGCATGATAGAAGTATCTCGCCATGTATCTTATGCATCAGATTGTTATGCTTTGGCTGTGTCTAGCTTACATGATGTTGAGGAGCCTCTGTCTTTTGATGAAGCACAAAATTCAGAAAATTGGATGGCTGTCATGCAATCAGAATATGATGCACTTATAGAAAATGACACATGGACTTTATGTGATTTGCCTCTTGGCAAAAAGGCCATTGGTACGAAGTGGGTTTACAAGTTAAAACGCAAGCCGGACGGTGAGATCGATCGCCATAAGGCTCGACTTGTTGCAAAGGGGTTATGCATAGCAAAAAGGCATAGATTATGAAGAGACTTTTGCTCCCACTTGTCATATGACTACTGTGCGTTTTCTATGTGCATTGGCAGCTCATTTTGGTTGAGATGTACATCAATCAGACATTGTTACTGCTTTTTTTTTTTCCGAGAAAAAGATCCTTCTATTAGTTACTGAAAACTGCCCATAGGGCTACATCCACCTCTGCAAGAGAGGGCTACAATAAGCATGATGGGGAGACTCTCCCAATGAAAAAACAGCATATATACAATGAGGCTAAATCAAGAGGTGGGAGGAGGGAAGACCACACAGGTGGACAATAGTGCCATCTGAGCACCCCCTGGACTATGGTGTAGAGAGGCCCAGGGCGCCAGAGTCGAAGGAAAGCCTCGCGGCGCTCCCGCATGCGGTCGGAGTTGCCCTGTAGTCCCTCAAGCTGTCCTCTGAGAGTATGGATCAGCTCCAGCCAAAAGTCACGAACAATCTCTGCCGGTGGCACAGGGCGAGCCTCAAAGATGCGGAAACAGCGGGCCCGCCAGATGAACCAGAGAGCTAGGCCATTGATGAGCTCCCAACACTCCTCTCTCTCACTGCACCACTCCTGTGGAGTAAGCTCTGTAGCAGGCTGGAGTGTAGGTCGCCCCCCCTGCATCACTATCATCCGGCTGGTGGAAGATAGCTCAAACTGTAGTGCCGGGCCCGTGAGGGTAGACCAAGCCGCTGCCCCCCAAGTGTACTGTCGAGCCGTGGAGAGGGCAGGCATCAGCTGAAGAACTCGTAGCCACACCTGCTGGGCCGAGGGACAGTCCCAAAGACCGTGACGCTGACTCTCCACCAACTGGTCACAGGCTGCACATGCGGCCGGGAGACCACTATGCACAAGCCAGCTCCCTACTGCTGTGGCTCTGTGTGCAACCAGCTACTGGAACAAAGTGATGCGCCGCGGCTGTCTGGAGTCCCACAGCCTCTGCCAAAAAGCTGCCAAGAACTCGACTGTGAGGCCCTCCTCCTGCCAATGACGTGTTGTAGCGGGGCGGGCCTCTCTTTGTGCTGCAAGTATGTGACGTCCAAGCCGAACAGTGTACTGAAAGAAGGGGACTCCTGGGCGGTCTGCAGAAAAGAAAGGGTCCCTCCATAGCCACTCACCAGGATCCCACTATACTCGTGCCAGTGGAAAACACTCCCAAGCCCATAGCCTCTAGTGTCCAGTCTCAAGAGCTGCTGGGTCAGGGTCTATGACGCAAGTCCTCCCACAGATGCCCACAACTCGGATCCTCTGGAAACAACACTTTGCTACCTGCAGGGCCTCTACTGCAACTCGTTGTAAACGTCCTCCACCCTGAAGCTCGAAGAACAGGGCTGGGACAGTCTCTGAGCAGGCCCTGACTGAAATGAGAACCTCCAATCGTGTGAAGGCTCCCATCCACCGGGGTGCTACTGGCTCGAGAGGCGTGAGCCACTCAACTGGAACTGACTCTGAGATGTCCTGACACATGCTCTGCACCCCTCTCATGCCTTGTAGCTGGGCACCCTGCACCTCCTTTGACAAACCTGTGAACTCTAGCCAGTCACCTAGAGAGCGTTCTGGACCTGCTGCCATGGGACCCCAAGAAACATGAGGTCGACTCCCCACCAAGTGGCCTCTCTGAGTGCTAACCATGGGGTTCCAGACGAGGGGCTGCCGTAGGCGCACCTCCGTGCACGTCGGCTGTCTCTGCTCTAGGCCACGCCGTAGGAGCTCCCAAGATCGAAGCAGACTCACAACGAATTGGTCCTCCAGTCTCCTGCTCAAACCAACTCGGCGCAACTCTGTAAAGATCCATCTGGTCGAAGGTTGCCAAGGGCCTCCTGACTGAGGCACCCTGGCACGAAGCCTCTGCAGCAAGAACTCCTTCCAGGGCTCCTCGCCTGGAAGAAGTCCTCTGACGACGAACTTCCCAAGAAGGGCTCTGCTCTGCTGTGCTGGATCAATGATCCCAAGCCCTCCCTGAGAACAAGGAAGTGTGATGACCGACCAAGCCACCTTGGCTCGGGCAATCTGAGTGTCACGACCTGACCAAAGGTAGTTCCTGATCAGCCTCTCTACCTGGCTGATACAAGAACTCGAGAAAATCCAGCAAGAAGTGATGTACCACATAGTCGCCAACAACACCTGGTTGGCAACCACTACTCTACAAGCCAGCGAAAGTCGTGCTAAGCTCCAATGTAACAGCTTTCTCCTGATGGACAGGAGAAGAGGAGCAATCTGCTGCTCGGGGGACAAATCCAAACCAACCTGACAACCCAAGTACTGAACTGCAGTCCCTGGAGGAATCCACCTGAAACCCTCACCTGGCATCCAATCTGGCACAAGAGCACTGCCAACCGAGAAAGCCACTGTCTTTCTCCAGTTGATCAATGCGCCCGATGCACAGCAGAAGGTCGCCAAAGCCTGCTCACATCTGTGTAGATTGGCCTCCTGGCCCTCTAAGTACAAGGTTGAGTCGTCGGCAAACTCAGTGTCCAGAAGCTCATCTCCTCGTCTAGGGAGTGCAAGGCCCCTTAGACCAACCTGCTGTGACACCAAAAATCTGCGCATCGCCTCCGCATAGAACAGAAAGAGAAAGGGGGCAAGAGGACAACCCTGTCTGACCGAACGTGTGAGCATGAAGCGCTCCCCTCTACCTCCTGCCAAAAGCACCTGACTGTGAGCCTGTCTGTACAAAGCTGACACCCCTCTGATCCAAGCATCTGAGAAAGCCCATCCTGCGTAGAGTGCCCTCTAGAAAGTCCCACTCAACTCTGTTGTATGCCTTCTCAAAATCGAGAAGAAGAATCACAAGGTCCTCCCCACGGAGCCGTGCCAGGGCAGAAGCCTCCCAGAAAGTGAAGATGTTGTCAAGGATACTGCGTTCCTTGACAAAACCTGTCTGAGTCCCATGTATAAGGCTCTCCAAAAGTGGATGAATCCTCAAACTCAGAGCCTTGGCAAGAATTTTGTAGGCTGAGTTGAGGATGGTGATGGGGCGCCACTGTCGAATCTCATCCAAAGAGCCACCCTCCTTTGGAATGAGGTAAATCAGGCCCTCACTCATGCTATCCAGCATCACTCCTGTGTGCAGAATGTACTGAAAGGCACTACAAAGATCTGGGCCAAGCAGGTCCCAGTACTCCAAGAAGAAACTGGGAGTCAGCCCATCCTCACCTGGACAGCTACCACGAGGTAGGGCCCTAAGAGCCGTGCGTAGCTCCTCAAGCTGAAGAGGCATCTCCAGCCTCTGGCGCATCTTGTCAGTCACTTGACAAGGCATCTGTGCCCAAACCTGCTCTGTGCATGCATCCTGCCGCTCTGACTGAGGCTCAACCGACAGTAACTCACGGTAAAAGTCAGTAGCAACTGCACGCATATCCTCGGGCTCACAAACAACTGACCCATCGGGTCTCCTCAACTGATTGACCTTGGCATGCGAGTGCCGAGGTCCCACTGTCTCAAAAAAAACACCTGTCACTCTGTCACCCACCTGAGTCCACTGAGATGCCTGTCAGTGATAGGCAAACTCATGACGCCTCTCCTCTGTGCAAGCAAGCTCCTGTCGAGCCTGCCGTAACTGCTCCTCCAACCATGGACTGTCTGGATGCTGCTCCTGCATCCTCTGGAGTGAAGCAATGCCTCGTCTGAGACGCTGCTCCTCCTCTCTCGCTGCAGCCCGTCGAGCCAGAGACTCCTGGAGAAAAAAGTGGCTAAGCTGAGCTAGGCCTAACTCTGTTTGCAGGTAGAGCCTGGCTGTCCATGCCCTCTGTCCAAAGAGCCTCTATCCTCTCTCTGAGTGCTGAGTCCAACAGGACCCGCTCTGGGATACGAAGCATCGTGCTCCCACTCAGCTGCCTGTCTGCCACTGTGAGGGTCACTGGTGCATGATCCGAGAAGGAGGTCCCTGCCAGAATGCCCACTGATCCCCCCAAGTCACTGAAGTGGTCACTAGTGTAGAAGCGATCTATCCGCGATAGATTCCCTCCTCCCACTCTGCGGTCTGACCTAGAGAAGGCAAGACTCTCTGGAGGCCTCACAAAGCCAGAGTGCTGCCAAGTATCCGAGACCCTCAAAGTCGTACACAACCTCTCCCAAGCTGCTAACTCGACTCCATGCACAGTAGCATGGCCGCCTCCAATCCTATCAGAAGGGTCCTCCAACATGTTGAAGTCCCCCCCTACACACCAGTGGTCAGCCTGTGGCAAAGACTCAACAATCTGCGACCAAAACTCTGCACGAGGACTCGCCACATTGGGCGCATAGATGTTCAGGAAGCCCACAAGGCCACCCTGAACCTGCATAGTAATCCATTGAGCCCTGCCTGGCACAATAATCCCTCTGCCCACAATGGCCTCTTGCAATGAGTCCGCAATAGTCATACATACCCCACCCTGGATGCCTCGAGGTCCAAAAGCAGCTGACCAAAAGGTATCATATCGTCCACGCAAAATGTGACCACATCGCCGAATGCGGCTCTCAGACAGATGGTGCTCCTGTAGCATAAGGAGATCAATCTCTCCTCCCACAAGGCAACGCTGAAGCTCCTGTCGCAACCGTCCCCGCTGTCGCTGAAACTGGGGCCCACCTAGTCCCTTCACGTTCCACGAGACGATCCTCATGGGAAGCGAGAGAGAACAGATGCTGCCGCAGCAGCAAGACGGGCTATCTTCGAGGCTGGCTTGGATGGGGAGTAATCCGCATCCGAGCGTCCTCTAGATAGGCGAGACTGTAGTGAGTTCCTAGTCCAATCCCAAGCAGAGCGAGCCGTGCGTAAAGCAACCTCCTCTGTCCAAGAGTCCTCATGAATGTATACATAGCAAGGCAAACACTGCGTATCAGCAAAAAAGTACACCACAATGTGCCTACATCCTGCTGAGTCTGGGGGTGTCAACGCAAACTTGGCCAATGGCCACAATGTCTGTAGTAAATTTGTAACTCCAAGTTCTCCCATGTGGTGAGAGAACTCGAGAACCTGTGTATGCAACCATCCCACCACTGAGTCGAGGGACCACTCTGTCTCGGTCCTACCACAGAGGGGGAAGGAGAAACCAACTGCTGAGTCCAAGGCCTCTGTCCCCCTAGCGGCGAGGAACAAAGCATGGACCCTGAAGCAGGCTGCCTCGTGGTCTGCTGCGGAATCGCCGAGAAAGCGAGTGAACCCGTAGTCGAAGAAATCCCAGCGGCGTCGGAGGTCGATGCTCGTCAGACCCCGAGGGATAGCTGCAAGGGAAGATGTCTGAATCTGCAGAGGGGGCCGCAAGAAGGGCTGACCCTCTCTCGCTAGGCGACTCGTGGCAAAGGCGCTGCCAAGAGATCTCCTAGCCGCCGGCGAGGGACCAGTCTCCCGAGTCGGTTGTGGAACTGGAGCAGGAGGGGGGGGGGGGGGGGGGGGGGGAGGGAGCTGGAGGGGGCGGGGGGGAGGAAAAGCGGGGTGGGGCGAAAGAGGTAGAGGGGCGAGGTGGGGAGTGGACGGGAGCAGAGGGCGGGGGGGGGGGGGATGAGGAGGAGGAGGGGAACTCTGAAGGGGAGGCGACTAGCGAGGGTGAAGCGGAGGTGGAGGCTGGCGCAGGGGGCTCCTCCTACTCAAGAGGACCAAAGCGGTTCCCCGTGGGAACCCGCTGCTGCTGAGTGGGCACTTAAGGGCCACTCTGAGTGTCAGGCTGTCGTTGTGGCCCCTGGCGTCGACGGCCATGGGCCTGCTGCCACCCCTCCTCCGCTGGAGCCCAAGGCTCGGAGGGTGACTCTGAATCTGTATGCTGTGCCGCTGGCTGCGGCTGCGGCCCAGCCTTGGCAAGCTGAGGCTGAGGTTGGGGTGCAGGTCGTGGCCTCCTCCGTGGGCAGGCCTTCGCAAGGTGGACCATCTGTCTGCAAATGAAGCACTGGTTCGGAAGACCCGAGTACTCCACACTCTGTCTAAACCAACCCCCACTCACTCGAGGCGGAAGGATGACCTTCGGGAGCGTGTGGGTATCTCTGACCAAAACTCGAATTGAAGGGATGCCAGCCGCCTTGGCAGCTACTGATGCTGCCGTACGAGGTGTCTCCAGGACAGTCCCGATGGCGGAGCCAATCCTGGAGAGAAGTGGTAGGTACTCCCTCCGTAAACCCGGAAAGCAGACTGAGATGGGGATGTCTGCCTCCTCTACTAGCACATCCGAAGTTGGGTCAAAACCATGACGCCACTGTCGAAAGTGGGCGCGTGATGCTCGGATGGCCAGTGGACTCATAGCTATGACCTTGGCAGCCATCTCGGAGGTCTCGAACTCAATCTGGTAGTACCCCCGTCCGAGAATCTGGACATCCAAGATCTTGCCCACCTCTGCGAGAAGGCGGGCCTGGAGACGGTCACGCAGCTCTCCTTTGCTGGGTCGGGTGCCGAGAATCTTGCAAATGACCGAGGTCGCCTGCAGACGCTCTACCTCTGCGGCTAGGCTCGCTTGCTCTGTCGGCGAAAGAGCAAGTCGAATGGTGGGCTCAGCGGAGTCGGGCGAGGGGGCTTCGGGGGAGTCCCTCTGGGGCGGAGCATGAGCCTCCATTAGTGTCTGCTGCTCTGAAGGAGAAGGGCGGATGTGAAGGCTATCGCTTGAGAGCTCGGCAAGGAGAGAACCAATTGAAAATCCTCTGCCAATCAATTTAAACGAGGCCTTCGGGGGGGGGGGGGGGGCGTGAGGATATGGGGCTGGAGCAGCGAGGACAGCAGGCAGCGAAAAAGCGGGGTGGCAGCGGACGGGGCTGCTCTGGCTGGACTGCGCACAGGCTGGGTACAGGCAGGCAGGCAGCGCGAGGGCGAAGGCGGGGGGGAAGGGGGGCTATGGCGCGGGGGAGCTGGAGCAGGGGGGGGGGGGGGAGGGGAACGCGCAGGAGCAACAACGAGCGTCCATCTTTGTTACTGCTTTCTTGAATGGTGATATATTTGAGGAAGTTTATGTAACGCAGCCTCGCGGTTTGGTCAAGAAAGGATAAGAGAACAAAGTGTGCAGATGTAAGAAGGCTTTGTATGGGTTGAAGCAATCTCCTCGTGCTTGGTATGAGAAAGCTGACACTCATTTGGTCAAACAAGGCTTTCGTAACAGTCCAACAGAAAGCACATTGTATGTAAAGCGTGAGGGTGATATACTTCTCATCGTGGTTCTTTATGTCGATGATTTGCTAATCACTGGACCAAATGAGAGACATATTGCTGAATTTAAGGCTGATTTGAATGCTACTTTCAAGATGAAAGATTTGGGGCTGTTGCATCATTACTTGGGTATACAATTTAATCAGTGTGATGGTGGTATTTCCTTGTGTCAGAAAAGTTACATAGGGACATTGCTATGTAAGTTTGGACTTGAGGATTTCAAACCTATTGCCACTCTTATGGAAACAGGTTTGAAGTTGAGTCTACATGATGCTGGCGATCCTGCTGATGTCACTCTTTACCAAACTGCTGTTGGCTGCCTCATTTATGTATGCAACACGAGGCCAGATATCCAGTTTGCAGTCTCACAGGTCAACAGACTTATGCATAGCCCAGGGTCTAAGCATTGGCAGGCTGTCAAGAGGATTTTCCGCTACCTCAGTGGCACTTTACATCTTGGTTTGTTTTATCCCAAGGGGGGATCATTGCCGCTAGACTTACATGCTTTTTTGGACTCAGATTGGGCAGGTTGTTTTGACACGCGAGTGTCCACAAGTGGTTTTTGTTTCATGCTTGGCAGTTCATGTTTATCATGGTTGAACAAGAAGCAACCTACTGTGGCCACTTCGAGTTGTGAGGCTGAGTACAGGGTAGTCTTCACAGCTACGGTTGAGTGTGTATGGCTCAGACGCCTTAAGGTTGATTTGGGTGTTGGACATGACACTTCCAACACTATCTACACTGACAGTCAGAGTGCATTGGCAGTTGCGAGGAACCCAGTTTTTCATGCTCGCACAAAGCACATTGAAGTGCATTACCACATGTCATGGAGAGGCTCTCAGCAAGAGAGATCAGCTTGGCTTATATGCCAACACAGGAACACCTTGCAGATCTTTTCACAAAGGCATTGTCTCGTGAGAAGCTCGAAGCTTTCCGCAAAGCTTTGGGCTTACTCCCCTTTGTGGACTGATCATGTCCTCAGGGCATGGCACTTCCCTCTACTCATGTGCTAGCTCTCGTTCACCG
Organism: Adiantum capillus-veneris; assembly: GCF_014529385.1. Lineage (NCBI taxonomy): Eukaryota > Viridiplantae > Streptophyta > Polypodiopsida > Polypodiales > Pteridaceae > Adiantum > Adiantum capillus-veneris. The sequence continues at coordinate 124,456,086 of NC_140959.1, forward strand.
CATCACTCTGTGGGGATTTGTTACTATATACATGTGGTAGTGATGTGTCTGACACTGGCAACGTTGAAACATGGAGTAACCTTTGGTGAATTCGGTTTAGTATGTGTTTGGGGAGCGGACAATCATAGGTGTCCGCAGCTTTTGGAGGCAGCTTGATGTTGCGAGAGTGGGAGCTAGTGTGATCAAAGTTAGCAAAGTTACCAGTATGAGCCATAGGAATATACGCTTTGATCTCTATACCCACTCTCTTAGCGCAGCTGAAGCGCTCGTAGGTAGGCTAGATGCAGAGCAGCGCTTCAGCAGATAGCGGTGCAGGATGTCGAGACCTTACCGAGACCGGGCCCGTAGACCAAGTTTCTCCTCCGCCGCCGGGGAGTAGTCTGTCAACCACGTTAAGGTAACCACCTTGAACGTTAACGGGCTCAGAAACAAAAGGAGCGAACTTGGATCGTTGATGGGAACCGGTAAATAAACATTGTCGAGGTGCAAGAGACCCGAATGGTCCAAGGATGTTGGCCTCTTAGACTCCCCGGTCACACAGTCTTCAATGCCCTAGGCACTGTAAAACCAGGAGAACGTGGAATGGCGTCTCTGGTCGCGGTTGAGCTCAGGCCCTTTGAGCTCAACTTCTCTTCCCCGAATCAAATTTTCATACAATTTTTTCTCAAAGGTTCAGGGGCTTGGATTCATGGCAATGTGTACATTCCGCAGCGCCAGTTGGGCGAAGCTAGGACAATCGCTTTGAAGACCCTCGCCCGAACGTTGGGAGTCATCTCGAACAAAAAATTGTTGTAGGTGACTTCAACATGAAGATGGGGGCGCTGAAGAAGTGGCTACTGAGATGCGGAAGAGGATTCGAGAGCTTAAAGGTTCGAGGCTCAAACCTCACGTACCATTCCAGATGGGGGAAGGGAAAGTTGGATATTGATCACTTCATCGTGAACCAATCCGCCGCGAGACAACTTCTCAACAATACAGTACAGAGGGGGATAGATTTGTCAGACCACTAGCCACTAGTGTGCCACTTACACTCTGTGGATTCGGGAGTAGCAGCCAAAGCTACTTTGCCGTCCGTACCCAAATTGGATGCATGTAAGATGTGAATTGCAGGCTATTTCCCGATGACAATCGGTGGAATACTCTGCTGCACCTCGAGCATGAGGACGGACGTGCACCCCAACAGTGTTATGACAAGTTTGTCTCCGTTGCTACATCAATTGCCAAAGAGGTAGGAGCTCTTTCCACGAAGCCCCCGCCGAGGCCAAGGTCAGGTTGTCGACTCGAACCTCGGGCTCGGAGACTCATTAATGCGCGCCGGAAAGCCTGGAATAGGGTGAGAACCAAAACTGCGAACACTAGGGCTGACCGGCAAGCGATTAGGGAGTACAAGGCAATAGCACGTTGTGCGAAGGCCGCTGTCCGTGACAGTAACCGAAGATCCTTCGAGCGCTTCGTGGAAAAAGGGAATGAACTCCTAAGGGAGGGTCAAATGAAGAAATTCTTTACCCACCTCAAGAAAATTGTTGGGAAGGGGCAAGGAACTATTGCCAATCAACCTTTGAACGCAAATGGGGAGCTAGTAATGGAACCAGAGAGGCAATTACAAGTATGGGAGGGCCACTACTCCAGGATCTTCACCGATACGGACGGTACCAACAAGGATCCTCTTGCTTGGGATGACAAACATGTGCGCATTTGGCCTGGTATGCCTGAAGTATGTGACCCGTTGAACTGGTACGAAGTGCGGGAGGCCTGTCGGTGGTTGAAGAGACACAAGGAAGCTGGAGGTGATGGGTTACCACCCGAATTCTTTAAGCTGCTTGTGAAAGATAAGGGGCTTAGGTCGGATCCGTGTAAGCCACGATCGGAGATGGGCAAGGCTTACTTGCACATGATTGAGGGCATTTACGATACCGGAGACATCCCAGCCGGCGCTAGCGATGCAATGATTGTGTCAATTCCCAAGAAGGGCGATTTGACCAACACTGATAACTATCACGGGATCGCGTTAATCTCCGTTGCGATAAAAGTCCTCACTACGGTCGTGATTAGGCGGATCACTAAGTTACTTGAAAAGAGGAATTTCTTCAATTCCGGCCAAGCAGGCTTCCGTACTAATGAGGAATGCATAGGGCAGGTCGCTTGTCTGAAAGAGATCGTGAAACTCCGTCACAAGGATGGGAAACCAACTTATGCGGCCTACATTGATTTCAAGAAGGCGTACGACACAGTACCGCATGAGGCGTTGTTCCTAAAGCTTGTTGCGGCTGGCCTGTAAGGTCGAGCACTTAGATTCTTCCAAGCGCTCTACAGGTCCACCTCTGTTAAAGTCCGACATATGGAACAACTGTCGGATTCGATTCTGGTGCAGCGGGGAGTCCGCCAAGGATGCCTGGGATCGCCTTGTCTATTCAATATATACATCAATGATATTTTAGACGCAGATGGGGAAACATGGGGCCTGGAAGTACCTAACCTCCTCAAGAGAATAAAAGGACTCCTTTTTGCCGACGACCTGGTTCTACTTGCTGACTCTCCTGAAAGCCTACAAACGAGCCTTGACAAGGTAAGTGAATGGGCAAAGACCTGGGGCATGACTTTTGGAATTGACAAATGCATGGTCACGGTGTTCCACGGCGACCTGCAAGATCTCTCTATGAGGATCTTTATTTTGGGTGGTGAGATGGTTGAGGTGGGTGAAACGTACAAGTACCTTGGCATCGACGTAGACTCGACCTTTTCCATTGAACTCATCCTTAAAGAGCGAGCGGACAAGGGGAGGAAAAGTCTCTTCGCATGTCAGCACCTACTGGCGAACCGAGCCATCCCTATTTGGTCTCGACTAATTGTTTTTAAGGCGTGCGTGTATCCAGTGATTTGTTATGGCGCGGAAATTATGGGGGCCCACGATCAGCGTGTCCTTCACTCTCTGCAGCGCCTCGTCGCCACCGGGATGCGAATGTTACTCGAAAAGGGAGCAAGGTCAACCTCTGTAGGGACGGCAACTCTCCATCACGAGTTCAACATACCACCCGTATCTGCCTTCTGTGGGGGACAACGAGCAAGGGCTTTCAACAAGTATCGCTCGGTTTCATCTACTTGGATAGGCTCCTTGGTAAACAAGAAGCCTAAGAACCAACCGTTCAAGAAGTGGACTTTGACGACAAGAACCGAGAATTGGATGAATAAGTATATCCCAGCGGCTGACTTTAGCTCAGTCCACTACCACGCATGGGACAAGTGGGACGAGAGGCATTCGTGCTTGGCGTTGGAGCCCTATAAGGAGGCCGGCTATGAACAAACACGTGGATACCTGCTGCAGCTCAATAGGAGCACTATAGTGAATAGAAAGGAGTAGAGAATGCTGGCTCTCGCGAGAGTAGGGGGGCTTAAACTGGCTGATAGTTACACGCGTGGACACAACATTTGCACGCTGTGCTCCCAGTTAGAGGGTCGTTCGCTTTCGCATTTGCTGATGAGTTGTCCGGCGGTAGTAGATGAATCTAGGGGGAGATGGCTAAACCGATTCAACTCCACCTTCAACGCACTCGACCCTTCGTTGGACCCTGAAGAAAGGACCGTTATCCTCCTTGGTGGGGAGGCTCGCGGGAAGCGGCTGCCCTTCTGGGTACGCCGTGATCCGCACTCGAGGGACGGAACCGCAGGGCACGTGCCTGTGGCGAAGTTCCTCGGTGAAGTTGTACCCCGGTATTTGGGTGCTCTGCATAGGCGGATGGGCTCGCTCCCCTTTCAATGCTGTTATTTTGAATCGGATCCCTTACGGGGGAAATGACATAATTCTCCCCAAGCGAAACTAGATGAGCTACAAGAGCACCCAAGTGCCATTCCTCCCGGGGGGGGGGGGTCAACTTCACCTAAAAGGGGTTGGGAGATGCAAAAGGGAGTCATCACCAGCCTCAGCCGACGCCACCTGTGAGCCGACGCCCTTCCAAGCGGGTATGGCATTTCCTAGGGGAAAACCATTGGGTTTCAAAGGCAGTTTAGTGAGGTGAGCGATAAGTTACCTAGAGGAGGCAACTCCAAAGGGAAGACCGAAGCAAGTCCCGCAGTACTTGGGCCTCTGAACGGAGGTACTTGGTCGCTGTCACACCCAAATCCAAGTGGCGAGTGGGTCTCTCAAGGGATTAGTCATGGCCCTAAGAGTGTAGATAATTCTTAACTCTCGTAGTCTAGAGGAAACTAGTGACAAAAGCGTTTGCCTTCGGTTTCTGGGTGCATAGTCTTGGTCGTTCTTCTTGTATACTTGTTTGGTGTATGAGGGGAGCGGCCGGGCGTGCCCTACCCGACTCCGAAAACAAATCAAAAAATCACACTAGGACCGTCGGGGCATTTTTTCCCTCTTTAGGAGGTTTTTCCCCCCGTGCATTGTATATATGCCCATCACTTTAGGGCTATCTATCTTTCCATTGCACACTAAATAATACACTCTTAGTTGTGTGCCTTGAGCTTCCTTCGTCTTCTCCAAGCTGGGTGCGTTTCTCTGCAACCCTAATTCCAACACTTTGAGGCTCCATCTCTCCACTGTTTGTTCTTTGTCTACATGCCTTCGGGCTTTTAGCCAGTCAAATTTGTCCAGTTATGAATCATGATGGTCATTGACTGATTGGAGTACCTTGTGCAGATTGAGCAACAAGCTAGTCTCTAAATTCTAATTTCTAAAGTTTCTATGGTTTTGCGTTTGTGTATAAAGTTTTAAACATGGTGTAGTAGTATGTAGGCTTTTAAGCATCCTACGTAGTAGGCTATCTGACGTGTGCAATATCCGGGTAGTCTGATTTGTACTTATTCCTTACTTCCGTACCCGTGTGTGTCTGACGTATAAAAAACTATGACTTCTGCCATTGTGTTGACTGTAGCGTTTGGCAGCCATGCTCTGTGAGTCCTTTGATCCCTTTGGCTACAATCTCTTCTATATTCATCCTCTCTGTCAAGGTCTCTTCGTCTTTCATACGATCTTGCATGGCGACCGTATCTCTTTGTGAGTCCTTCGATCACTATTCCAATGGTCCTAAAGTTCGATCACTGTCCCAATGGCGACGGCATCAGCTCTTTTGCGATTTCTGCCATTGTTGCTGTCCAAATAAGAGCTGATGATGGAGATAAGAGCAACTCCAAGTCTGTAGTGGACAGCAGCACAAGAATGTGGTCGCAGCCTAGAACTGCTTTGGCAGGGCTGTAGCTCAGTAGCAATCTAGAAGCTTTGCAAGAGGAACGGTGGTAGCTCAGAATTCGTGTAGATGAGTGGCGAGAGAGCGGGAAGATTCTTGCCATAACTCCCATCTCCTCTCATAGTCATGGTCTTGGTTATGCTCTATTCGCTCGGGGTTTTTTTCACCTACGTGTTGCTTTTCAGCAGCAGCTGCAGCATCATTCATAACTGTGGTTTTTTAACGCTCACGAACGCTCTCCACGTTAATAACTGTGGTCGCAACATTCACAAAGTCACTGTTACAGAATCATGGTAAAAACATAGCTGTACAGTGGCTGCAAATAAAAAAACACATATTTGATGCGATTTTCCAGGACAAAACTTCACAAAATACAACGCTGATAACAAGGGCTGCAGGTAGAGGTTAGATCAAGTGAAGATGGGTGCAAAAAACAAGGCTTTTTGCAACAAAATCGCTTAAAACTGAGGACTCATGCAAAAATGCAGCAAATTGGAACAAGTACTACAATGAAAGCTCTCATAGAAGCCTCCCTGGAGAAGTTGATAAGTTTTTTGACCATTAGTTGTATCTTCTGATGTGGCCAATGCTATATCTGCAATCTGGCAGAGTCTTGCCTCTTTGTAATATGAACACAGTACAATCCCTATTTTTCTTAGAGAGAGAGAGAGAGAGAGAGAGAGAGAGAGAGAGAGAGAGAGAGAAATGAAATGAAATGAAATGTTATATTAACGTCTTCAAAAGGCCAAAATGACCTATGAGACCAATCAGTTACAAAATAGTGAATCTAATACCATGTCTGGGTACAAAAGAACTAGAAAAGAACTAGAAGTGGAACAAAATACTACTACTACTACTACAATCTAAAACTACGTGGGTGTAGCAGCTGATACAATAGGTGCCCGGTAAACTGGATGTAACAGTGTGTGAAACAAAGATGGAAGAAATGGTGAGGATCCATCCTCATCTGCACTCTGGATGTCGAGAGAGTATGGCTCGAATCTTCTGTTGTAGTCTCCGTCGATGCTGTGTAGCTCCTCTCCTCAGTCGCGGTCGTTTGTATCTCTGTAGCTCCAATGCTCGGTCGATGAGAGTGCCAGTAGTGGTCGAATGAGTGTGGGACGAGCTCTGCAGTGGTGGCTGCTCCTCTGGCTGTCCCATATCTAGTGAAAAGAAATCTGTAATGTGTCTCTGGGACTGCCTCTCTCTAGCTCTCCCCAGTAAAGTGTCTCTATACCTGTGTAACTCAAGTAGATATAGTCCAAGACATCTCTGATCCTCATAACTCATGACCCTAGATAGAGGACCAAAACCCTCTCTGAATAAGCAGTGGAAACGCCCCCGTATCTCATAGAACACTGTGCAATGACATATGTAGTGCAACTCTGTCTCTGGCTCTCTCTGGCATAATCGGCATATCCTGCTGTCTGCTGGTATCCCTCTGAATCTACCGGTCTCAGTCTCGAGCTGATGTGAGGATGTGCGTATCTGACCAATGGCACAACGCAAACCATGAGACATATGTGTGTCCATGTAGCTGGGTCGAATCACAAACCCATCTCCTGTGAGGTGGAGAAGATGCTCTCTATAGAAAGCCATCTTTGTGCTCAACTCCTGAGGCGGCTCTATCCATGTCCTCCTGGTGTCGAGCTGGATCAGGTCCTGACGAATGAGTCTAGTGATCTCCACCCGTGTAAGAGACAGCGAGGGTGCCTGAAGAGAATACTGGAAAGGGGGCAACCTGTCCATGGTGAAGCCATGCGTCTGAAACCATGAAGTCATCTGTGCATACCAGCATGAAGTGTCCCCCTGTAGAGCTAACTGTCTGGAAGACTCAAGGGCCAATCTAGCATATCTGTCTCTAGTAGTATCCCATTCTCTAGAGAGAGAGAGAGAGAGAGAGAGAGAAATGAAATGAAGTGAATTGAAATGTTATATTAACGTCTTCAAAAGGCCAAAATGACCTATGAGACCAGAACGTTACAATGTGGTGGATCTGATACAAAGTCAGAGTAACAAAATGAAATGACAAAATGATAAAATATAAATACTATGAAATCCTAAGTTGGTAGGTGTGAACTAAGCAGCTAGTCGGGATAGCTAAATCACAAGTCACAAGAGATCCAGCATTGGTCGCTGGCGGATCTCATCAATCTCCTCCATGGTCAACAGTCTGACCGGGCGTCGCGCATGTCGGGCCAAAGTGATCCGAATCCTCTGATGTAGCCTCCGTCGATGCTGTGTAGTCCTCCGCAGTCGTGGGTGTCTTGATCTCCCCAACTCAGTTGCTCGGTTGATCAGTGTGCCTCTGGTGTGAGGCGACAAGATCTGTTGTGGTAGTAGCTTCTTCAGGTGTCCAGTGTCTGCTCTAAAAAAGTCTGTGATGCGTCTCTGAGACTGACTGGCCTCTCCTCTCATCACGCTCTGTCACAAAACGGGCACCACGTGCCAATAGAAAAGAACAGACTGAGCAGACTTTTAGAGCTTCAATAACAATTGAATTGAAAGAGCGAGACGACACGCGACACGGAGTGGCGGAATTCCACCCCAGAGAGTATTGGCCCCAAACCTTGGCGCCCCTTTCGGTATTTCTTATATTGCATCAACACAGTACAAGCCGGTACTCCAGACTCTGCACCTTCTCCAGGAAGCATGCTAGAGAATGAGCCCTAACCTCATATTTAAAGGCCCTAGGCCCCAAAAGCAGTTTATAGTAAAAAGCCTTCAAACTCAAAAGCATCTGGTCCAAAAGCAAAGCCAAAAAGCTGCCAGCGTAAATCACGGAAACCCGTATAGCCTGCCACACCATCAGCCAAGGCAAAACGCGGAAATCCGTACAGCTTGCCACGTCATTAATCAACGTAATTCTCGGAAAAACCTGCCACATCATCAGTTCCACGCAATTTCCTTTACTGTGTGTGTGTGTGGGTCCTGCTTTATTTTAATCCTTTATGTCACTGGGGCCCCATCGGACGGGGTCCCCATAAGTTGGTAGGACTTCTTCTTTTGTTACTTGTTCGCTTAGGGTTTAGGCCCCTCGGCTGGCATCTGCAAGTTGACTCCATTCTTCAGGGCTTTGACACGTCAACAATTTGTTATACGCTTTCTCTGTGTCTACGCAGCTCGAGCAGAAACAAACCCAGGCATCTCTGATCCTCGTCCCTCATGACTTTGGAGAGTGGTCCAAAGCTCTCTCTGAACAAGTAGTGGAAGCGGTCTCGTATCTCGTAGTAGACGGGGCAGTGGCATGTGTAGTGTAACTCTATCTTAGGCTCCATGTCACACAGGGGGCATGTCCTGGCCTCTGCTGGTACTCCGCTGTATCTCCCAGTCTCGATCCGCAGCTGGTGTGAAGATGTGCGTATCTGGCCAATAGCATGAGACAAGTGGGTGTCCATGTATCTGGGCCTCGTTACAGAACTGTCCGCCGTAAGCTGGAGAAGATGCTCTCTGTAGAAAGCCATCTTTACGCCCAGCTCCTGTGCTGGTTGTATCCATGTCCTCCCGGTGTCTAGCTGAGTCAGGTCCTGGTGGATGAGCCTGGTGATCTCGGACTGTGTAAGAGTCAGGGAGGGTGCATCCAGTGAGTACTGGAAGGGGGGCAATCTGTCTATTCTGAACCCATGCGCCTGGAACCATGATGTCATCTCCCCATACCAACATGCTGTATCTCCCTGCATGGCTAACTGTTGAGAGGATTCGAGTGCAAGGCGGGCGTATCTGTCTCTGGGAAGTTCCCACATGTGGTGTATGAAGGAGATTTATGAGCACCTCAACCACTAGTGGGGTGGCAGCTAGCTCTGCTCGGATAATGGCACGTGGTACTGAAGCCTTGGCTCTAATGAGCCGGGAGATCATAGAGACCAGGGGCTTCTTCATGTCCCCCCATCCATCAGTGCGACCTGTCCTCCCGTGATGATCCAATGAAGGCCCCGATATCTCAGCTCCATAGAGCAATGCAGAAGCCACCAAAGTGTCAAAGAGCCAGAGCTTCGTCCGAGGCTCCTGAAACTGAACCTGTGAACACATCCTCTCCAATCTACCCAATGCCGAGTGGGCTCTGGTCAATCTAGTGTCTGCTGCTCTCCTCAATGAAAATGCTGGTCCACTAAAAACCACTCCAAGGTAAGTGTAAGCATCTGTATACTCCACTGTCTCTTGGCCATATGTGAATGCGGGCGCTGACCTCCTGATCCACTGTGGGGTGGTATTAAATACCATGACCTTGGTTTTACCAAGGTTGATAGACGAACCACTTTCATGGGCAAACCTATGCAAAGCATCCAAGTGACGTTGCATCCCCTCCGGAGAGTCGGAGATCAACACAATATCCTTTGATAGATATAGATATAGATCTATATATATATGAGAGAGAGAGAGAGAGAGAGAGAGAGAGAGAGAGAGAGAGAGAGTTTCACCATCTATTGTTTTGCCAGGAGTTATTGATGGAAAATACAGAGATTCCTGGAGGACGCGAAAATCCTAGGTCTCCGGGGGAATCGTATGACAATCCTTTTCATGCATTTGATGATGAGTCCAAGGAACCTCCAGCAGTACCTCCACAGCTACTGCAGAGAACTTTACTTAATGCACATCAGATTGATTATGGAAGTTGCAGCTCAAATCCACCCCATGTCTTGCTGAATCATCTCTATATTGAAAATGGAGAGATTGCTAAGTCGGTTCTAGCCCTTGGCTTGACACATCGGTATAGAGCGAAGTATGTGACTGTTGTATTATACAAGCCTATTTCAAAATGACTACCCATTTATGGATCACTGTGCATATATTATCCAATGAAGGAAGCGACGCATGACTGGTTTTAAGTATGTGGTGCATTTCTGATTTATCATCAAACAAATTTAAGGTCTTAGTGCTCACAATGGAGTACTGTTCGTTTGTGTTTTCCTAACAGAACAACTGGACTTAGGGCATTGATTGTTCAGTTTGAGGTGCTATTTTAGGCTTCCTTGATTGTATGTCTATACATTTTACTGTCCTTTTCCTTATTAGCAACCGAGCAATGTACATTGTGTGCTTGGACGTGAGAAAATGCATCTACTTTTTTGGTTGTGCTTTTATCGATCATGGCAGAGAAAAGGAGCAAGGAGAGTTTGCGGAGCTGGAGAGTTATCCGAGGAAGAATCGGTGTCATGTTTTGTCATCAATTGTCGATAATTTTAGAGGTCTTTTATCGGCAATGAGCTTAGAATTTGTGGTCTGTAATAGATATTTTGAGGCTATGGCTGACAACATCAGGATCTTTGTCCCCAAAGACTTGGTCTACTGGTAAGGCTTTGGCTTCTCAACCTATGGGTGTTGATCTCAAATCCCCCGTTGGGTCCCCTCTAGAGGGACACCTTGTGCTCACCTGGTGTTCACGTTGGTAGGGCTCCTGAACACGCAAGTGCATCCTCCTCCTTGGGTGGGTCACCTGAAGAGGAGGTTCCTAGCTGGTTGCTACGAATCCTCTCCGCCGTTCTAGCACATGGTGCATCAATTAGGTGGCCATGGTGATGCCTACGTGTGGCTCTTGCTTGATGGTACATAGCCCTTGCCCGACCATGTTTCATGGCTAAAATTTGTAAGGGATAAGCACCTACCCCTGTGGGCCCTCTGTCGTGTTGCAAAAATAAATAAATCAATATCTTTGAATGTTGCCAATGTTGTAGATTACTTTTGCGCAATGTGATGTCTTGCAAATGTAGTTTCTTGAAATATGGAGTATTGACATACACGTGCCCACAACCTCCTCCCCTCTCTCTCTCTCTCTCTCTCTCTCTCTCTCTCTCTCTCACAACCCCATATCCCTTTTTTTAAAAATTAAACTGAAATTGCACTAATTGGAAGAATGTACAAGACATAGCCACCTAAAATGTATTGAGCCATGCAAAAAGGCTAGAAATAGTGATATTCCCAAAACGAAATGTCTCTCAAAATAATTACAAGCACGGAGAGATTAAATCATGGGTAGGGTAAAGTTGAAGAATTGTGCCATGGCAAAAAGCTTGCTCAAGGTAATTGAATGAGAAATTGGCAATTGTCCCAAGGATTGAAATCTCCACCCAAGGAAGAACCCAATCTTCTTTTGTTTATGGTGGATGTACGTGACCAAGATCCACAAGTTTTTCGAAATAATTGCAAGGGATAGGAATTGGAAGGCATCGTGTAGCCTTGCGAAGAAAATCTATAGCAATGCCATAGCAGGAGGTATTGATCCTGGCGTGCTAGTTGTTATAGCAACATAAAGGAGCAATGTGGTGGTGTGCTAGAAAGGGCCCAACCGGGATTACATTTTTTAGACAAGGCCCAAAGGAAAAACCTTTGTTAAGAGGCAACTTGCACTCCCAAATGTTATATTGAACACGTTTCACCAAACGAATAGGCGTCAAATGACACATGTCGTTACCATGCTCGGAAATTGAGGGTAGAGGAATGAGCAAGTGATATGCATTGGAAGCAATAAGTGCATGACAAAAAAGGAGTAGCAGGTCGGATGAACAAAACACCAATCTTGCAAGCTCTTCTCAATCTTGGGCCCAAGCTAAAAAGGTGTAAGAAGCTAAATAGTAGCTCTCCATATTGGTCTATGATGCATCCACAAGTGCCATTTACAAAAACTGTAGGAATAAAAAAACTATATCATCTGCAACAACTGCATCATCACCACGACATATACCAATTGTAGATAGATTTTATGCTTTCCATGGATAGGTCAAGATCCATAGATGTAGAAAGGTTATAACCCAATGTATGCTCTGACAATGCAAGGAATCACTCATGTATGGCTAGCGACAATACAATACTTGCTCCCAATTCCAAAGGGGGTTGTCAAATAATTTGCGTACGTCGTAATATGAGAATAAAACCTCATAAAGTCCATGGATAACATAATGTACACCTTCTATACCACATTTCATGGCAAGCCAGTAGACTACGACATCAGAGTTGTCCCACGTTTTACATTTGCCAAATTCTACTCAGCCTACACCGTGCAATCTTGATGAGGTAAGTTTCTAAAAGAAATGCTATCATGCCAAGGGTCGGATTAGGAGGGCACGGCCCTGGCAAAGTGCCAGATACACTTACAGTATAGGGGTCTATATATAGCTAGGAGCCAGAGGACATGGACCTATATATAGGATGGTTGGGTGGTTATTCGCAGTCTGTCTTCTCTCTGTCTTACATTGGTATCGGAGCTCAAGGGAAAGGGAAGCTATGTGTTGGAATTAGGGTTGCAGGAAAACACACACAGCTTGGAGAAGACGAAGGAAGCTCAAGGCACACAATAGAGAGTCTATTACTTAGTGTGCAATGAAAAGATAAGTTAGCCCTAGAGTGATGGGCATATATACCATGCACAGGGGAAAAAACCTCCTAGTGAGGGAAAAATACCCCGGCGGTCATAAGGAGGGCTAGAAAAATACTTTTTTCCTAGCCGATCAAAATAAGGGGAAACTTGAAATTCTCTCGGTTTTCACGTCAAAATTTGAAGCTTTTGCCGGTAATTACACTAAAACTCGTGTAAATTTACCGTTTTTCTTAAAGGAAAGCTCAAAATCTATCTGAGATTTTATAATTTCAACTGGTTAAAATACACTAGACCTTGGGGGTTTTTTTTAACACTGGTCCGACTCCGACTCCTAAGTGTGTTCACACACATAACTACCACATGTATATGGTAACAAATCCCCCCCCCCGGATGATGCGGTGAACGAGAGCTGGCACATAGAGTAAAGGGAAGTGCCATGCCCTAAGGACATGATTAGTCCACAAAGGGGAGTAAGCCCAAAGCTTTGCGGAAAGCTTCAAACTTCTCACGAGACAATACCTTTGTGAAAAGATCTGCAAGGTTGTCCTGTGTTGGCACATAAGCCAAGGTGATCTCTCTTGATGAGAATCTCTCCCTGACATAGTGGTAATGCACCTCAATGTGCTCTGTACGAGAATGAAAAAGTGGGTTCCTCGCAACTGCCAATGCGCTCTGACTGTTAGTGTAGATAGTGTTGGCAGTGTCTTATCCAACACCCAAATACAATAAGGCGTCTGAGTCATACACACTCAACCGTAGCTGTGAAGATTGCCCTATACTCGGCTTCACAAATGGAAGTGGCCACAATAGGTTTCTTCTTGCTCAATCATGATATGCATGAGTTATCAAGCATGAAACAAAAACCTCTAGTCTGTCAAAACAACCAGCCCAATCTGAGTCCAAAAAAGCATGCAAATCTGGTGGCAATGATCCTAGTGAAGAAAAAAATGTCCCGACCGTCCTAAATGTGTTCACACACGTCACTACAACATGTGTATGGTAACAGTATGGAGGAGGGGAAAAGCCTTGCATGAGATTTTCATGAAGCATGCATGGTCTCTCTCTCTCTCTCTCTCTCTCTCTCTCTCTCTCTCTCTCTCTCAGAATTTCAGGAGACAACTGACCACAACAAGGTGACAAAGGCAGATAATATAAAGTTTTTCTTGTTTGCATATGTTTAAACTTTTAATTTGGAAAGGGTTGCGTGTTATTCAGAGCAACGTACAAGGCTTTTAACCCAGGCCTAAGTACTGCCTATTGACTTGGAATCAAGGGCATTGGCACACAAGTTTGGGATTTTGGCACTATAGGGATATAAGCTCACATATTATGTTTGACAACGTTGAATTGTGATATATTTATGCCAATCAAGATTGTGTACGACACTTATGGTGTCGGCTCACTCTATCCAGACCGTCACTCTAGCCAAGGCTTATCATTTTCTTTTCTGCTTTGCATGCATGGCGTGTGAGTACGATGGACTTCATTCCACCTCATCATTGTTTACGCTTTCGCTATAACACCAACGACTCTGTCAAGGACACATTCAAATTTTGAATGTTGGATTTAGACTCCTTGAAATAATGGGTGTCTAAATGCTTCTTCTTTGGATGATGAGTAGACATAAGGATGAGAGTAACCTATCACATCCTTTGTCACTACTTGCCTTGTAGAGCATAGTTAGTCCAGTGAGAATTATGCCCTTGAAAGATGCAACTACTTATAATAGTCAAGAGCTTATTGACCTTGTCTTTTTTAAGTATAACTTATTAATCAACGTATTCCAAGAGACGATGTCATGACTAGGAATCTCATTTTGAGCCACATAAAGAACACCATTCTTGGCATATATATCCACAAGAGCACCACCTAGTATAGAATCATGTTTAGGCAACCCTTGTCTCAAAACCTCATCATGAGTTTGCTTTTCCTTGTCCGTACCTCTGATCGCAACCCAAGATTTGAGGATTTGCAATAAAATCACTTTGTTTGGAATGATATGACCTCTTTATGGATGGTTGTTCTTTCATGGATAGAGAACTTTCGCTTGCATAGTATGCTCATTTTGAATGAATTCAAAATGAAGGGTATGCTTGTGAAAACCAACCATAAGGAGAAGTCTTGCATTGTGTACAACAACAACAACGAGATAATTGAAGTGGTTAAGCGCTTTAAATAACTTAACCTTGAGATTCCGGCCGGCCAATCACAAATGGCATGAATGTGTCATGCATCATTTGGAAGGTGGGAAGAGAGAATACTATGCATTTGAGAACATGTGTAATGTGGGGAATGTCAAATGCTTGGTTCTCAAGGAGTACTTTTCTTGCACATTGGTGACACAAGTTCTTCTTTATGGAGTTCAATTGTGGGGCGAGAGCATCTCAAAGTCTACTTTGAAAGAGTTTGAGAATGTCCAAAAGTGCTTTCTTACAAACTTTCTCCAAGTTAAGATAAACACCATATATACTCCTACTCCTTGAGTCGATACCTCTTCCAATGGAGGTTATGGGCAAGGAGAGGGTTGTGGAGTACATGATAAAGATGAAAACCCCTCGCATCGGCATTTGTATGGGAAGCAAGCAAAAAAGTTCAAAAGACGTACAAAAGCAAGATCTTGAGCACAAGATGGATGCAAGAGAAAAAGAAGTGGTTTGGGTGATGGGATGCATTACAATTTCTACATGACGCCAGTTTACTACATTTGCTACATAAATGAAGCTTTTTGACAACGCTAATGTATTATAGCTTGGGAGAGGGATGCAATGGGTTACACTTCATACATTACACTACCCATTTTGCCCCCAACTACAAAACCATTTCCTTTGCTGAAAGAAGAAACCATACTCACCCTTATATACTTGAGCCTCTACCCTTGTCAATGATATGCACTATCGCAGCCATTCAACTTAGCTCCTACTTTCTTCAATGCAAGACGAGGCGTTAGGGCAGTGGAGAAGAGTATCAACTCTATTATGCACAATTCGAGTACCACATACTACTAGCATGCTCAACTTTTGCTCACATCCAAACTTACTTCCCTCACATTTCTAGCCATGACCTAGACCTATACACTTCCAACCGTAGCATAGAGAGGCACTTATCAATCCCACACATTGTACTCACATACATTTTTGGTCCCATTATGTCATATTTGACAAAATCTCTCTCTCTCTCTCTCTCTCTCTCTCTATATATATATATATATATATATATATATATATATATAATCCCACACACACACACACACACACATAATCTTTTTGTGCAGGGGTGTTCATGGCCACAAATTCATAGTGCAATCTTGCTGTCCAAACATCTACACATATATATGTGTGTACGCATGTATGTATGTGTATGTCTCCACATAGACACACACATCTACACAATACGAAGATGATGCTGATAAATTTACATCGCTAATGATGGAAGCACACTCTCCGACAGTCTTGATATAAAGAATCTTTGGACACTTTAGTATCCATAAACGTCTTGAGCAGCTGCAGAAGAATACAATCTTCCCAAGCAATAAAGTTTTTTGCTTGAAGTCAATTTGCATCCTACAATCCCATCACATGAATGATATACAGCAAGTGTGGCCAATACATAAAAAGGACTCAAAAAGGATTTAGAGTCAAACCCTTGCTAGTTTCCCGACAGAGACCAAAGTAATCTCTTAGAAACAAGGCGCTAGATTGTAGCCGCTAATTTACAAGTTTTAAAGTTATTCGTGCATAGAAACACCAAGTCCAATGACTCAATAACCATTAAAACAGTGGTTAGATAGCATCCAACAAGGTGAACGGTGATTTTGGCATTCTAAGCAAAAAATGAGGACACATATGCAGCTCTCAAGTGAAAGGACCCATTTACTAACTAGAAAACCAAAGAAGGCTTCAATGCTTCACATGCAAAAGTCAAATGTATGCCTTCCTTCTTCACTAAGGCTTGTTTTAGAAAGCCAACAAGAAAAATAAGACTTCAATGCTTTCATATATATATATATATATTAATATTATATGCCTATCTCCTTTCTTCACTGAGGCTTGTTCTAGAAAGCCTTTCTAAAAAGCAAGGTAATTAATCTTAAAAGATTGCCTGGAATAAGGCTCAAATCATAGAACTAAAAATAAATTTTCAGTGCAACACAAATGTCATCATGGACAAGCTACTATTTGCAAGTAGCCTAGACAAAACCATCCTTTGGAAACTTAGAGCGCTACATTTTGCGCAAGATATAGCCACACATACATGCTTCAATGATGCCGCAAGAGGAGACAACAACCCATAGCTTACAACTAGAAATGGCGTAATGTTATCATGAATGTAAAGAACAGAGTCTAGCATTGATCAATTATGTCCCACTTGAAGATGTACAACCCAATAGACAATGGTAAACTAGAGATGCAGAACCCCCAAAAAATGCATTCTTCTTCTTAAGTGTTTGCTCTTAAAGTACCGAAGCAGGAGAAGCTCTACTTTGTGATGCACCTGCAGTAGTACTTCTTTTCTTAAGGCCTTGACCCTCCTGCTTTTAAGGCATCTGTCTTGTAAGCGATGGAATCTGCCAGGATTTGTTCATGAGAAAATCCACAAAATCAAGGGGAGTAATCAAAGCACAAGCCTGTAAGGATGCACTTTTCATGATGCCAATAGAAAACCAGCCCTGTACAGAGCAAGGGTCACACAAGTCAATAAGCCCCAACTAAATGTGGTCCACCACGCCATAAACAGCACCACAACTCTTAAGAAGAACAGATTTGGGCTCATTTCTGCCAGATCGAAAAGAGGAACACTACCCCATATCCTAGACATTCCGAGCAAAAGTGCAACTAAGACACCCGGGACAAAGAATTGCATGGCCGCTCGGCACAGAAAATAGCTATTCAGCAGCAACTTTGCTCTCACGAGCTCCAAATTCATTACCTTGCTGCGATGGAGACCTTCATACCACACAATAAGAGCTTCATTGAGATATGTCTGTACATGTACCCTGAACAGAGAGAGATGGAGCAACCCTGCTAGCAATAGACTCCAAAACTGGACCTTCCCAAAGACATTCCTCGGTACACCAAAATCTTGTGCCCAATCGGCCGACGGAGCCGGGAAAAGAAACTTTCCCCAGAATTGTACCACCTTTTCTTCAGCATTCCTACCTTGCCTTTCAAGCCCTGACTGCTTTGAGGCTTCTGAAGTAACAAACAAGGAAGCCATAGGCTTGATCCAGATGATCGACGCGAGGAGGGGGAAGGCAACATTAACATGCAGTAGAAAACGCGCAATGACACCCCAATTTGCCATAGGTATGTTCCACTGGAGCTGATCTGTTCCTAACCAGAAAGAGCGTGCGACCCTGTGAGCGGGCATTACCAAAATTCCCGCAATAAGCCCTGCAACTACCGCAATTATAACCCTTGATAGGGTAGGTGATATCATGAAAATCCCAAAATTCTGCCTTGAATCACCTCCATCAGGAGTAGTGACGGAGAAAAGAATCTCAATCCCATAATTCAAGAGTAGAGCCGATGCAAAGAATAGTAGGCACAAGGCTATTACAAATCCCACAATGCCTACGACAATGCTCAACATTAACTCAGACACCCTTGAGGTGCTGCTTTGCCAGCCTACCTGAGCTAGAAGGCGCACAGTCTTGTATACTGCCAAGCTGCCCATTAGGAAGGGAATAAGCTCGAATTTTCTTGCTCGCTCATCCATCTCAATGTT
Source organism: Adiantum capillus-veneris (assembly GCF_014529385.1). Lineage (NCBI taxonomy): Eukaryota > Viridiplantae > Streptophyta > Polypodiopsida > Polypodiales > Pteridaceae > Adiantum > Adiantum capillus-veneris. The sequence continues at coordinate 124,474,311 of NC_140959.1, forward strand.
CAGATGGTAAGAGACATATGACAAACTCTCATGTGCAAAAAGGTTTATAAGTCCAACCATAGTGTAGACAACTGCTTCATCAAACTCTGCAAAATAAAGACGCCCCATCAAATGCGTACGCGACAAAGTCAGCCGGTAAATTTGGGACGAGCCTTCCTCCCACCTGAATTTGTCCTTCAATTTCTCTTTTCTTTTCTGCTCTGTCCTCCTTAAGACAGCATAAGGTTTCTCCCCAGCCTTGTGAGCACTAAATTTTGCTTCTACACCTGAAGGAACTTCTTGTGTGCCCTCGCCGACTTTCTCACCATTCTTGGAGCTCTGTACCTCCTTTATCTTTGTGGCCTTTAACCCACGTCCACCTTGCACTTCCTGCCCCGGAGGGGCATCTGGATAGAGGTAGGAGTGTAGGCCCCCCAAAAGCCATGCTGATACACGGAGGGACGAGGTGTAGAATCCGGCAACAAAGGAGAGGCACACATATACAACCAGATTGAGAAAGAGGATCATAAATGCAAATTTGGGTGCACCTCGTCAGTCCGTCGACAGCTGCAACCTGCGAGCTTTGATGGAGATCTCAGCTTCCTAGAGAACAAGAGACGACGAAACTTACAGAAATCTGCTGCATTGTAGCACCGCAACATCGAAAGCTTAAAAATTAGGCGTCTCTGTGTGTGCGCACGCGCGCCATGTGAGAGAAGCTTGCCGATCCAAGATAGGTTGCTGTGTGCGCGCGCGCGGGTGTGTGAGAGGAGGAGAATCTGAGCAATGAGTCTTGAACTCCAGACATATTACATATGTCATTTAAAAAGCCATTTGATTGATGGCCTCTACGGCATGGAGGTGGAGTGTGAATCACGAGTGTCCATGTGATGGGGGGTCGGGGATCAGGGATTATGCCAAACGTAAACCTGGGCAAAAAAATGGGGGGAGAGAGGGACGTTGATGTGGGGGCGTCATTGTGGTAGAGGACGAATAGCCTCTGTCAACGGGGCATGATGTTAGGTAATGATGGTTGGGAAGGGGTCTCGATTTGGGTGGTGGCTGGTAAGAATCGAGTAAAACCGTAGTACGCTTGGATGCAAGGTTGGGAACGGGTACTATAGGAGGACAACAGAGCAGGGATGCATTCACACTCCCTTTTTGCGGTGGGGAGTGGAGCAAGGCATTCTTGAGACGTGCAGTAGGGCATTCTTTCTGCACTCAATGAAGGTGAGGAGGTGGAGCACAACGGAGCGAGGATGACAGGCACTCTATCCCTCCACCAAAAGTGAAACCCGTTGTTGCAAGGCCAGCTATTGGGGGGGGGGGGCAAGGCACCCAATGCGACTTCAGGCAACCTTTGCCATGGAAATGGTGGGTGCACATAAGAAGAGGGGAGGATGGTGGCCCTCGAAAAAGGGGCCCCGTGAAAAGTGAGTCGCAATGCAATGAGGACCCTGTTGAAGAGGATGACATAGCTCCATTGATGGAGGCTATGCGTGGTAGGTCGGAGTAGCACATAGAGAGAAGGCTAAGGCAAGACATGCCTCTTTCAATGTGGCTGCATGCGAGGAAATTGTGTCCGTGCCCAAGGACACAAAGGTTTGGCTCGTTGACCCTCCAAGCTTTTATTGGTTGGGTGTTTGGATTTACATTTGTCTGCATGAATGTCCGGGTTTATATTAGTCTACACGTTACTTGAGGTGCTAGTATGGGCCTTTGTTTGTTTGTACAGGGAAAGGAGCTCGTTGATGAAGTGTGAAATGGAGAAGATACTATCCCAGCAATGAAGGTAGGGAAGTCCCTTAAGGAATGGGAAAGCAAGCCGGTAAGTACATTTATGGAGTTGGAAGCCACGTTTGAATGCATGCCGGACTAAATTTTCTTGTGAATTACATGCAGACTAAACTCGAAGAGGAGGAGAAGGATGAGGGTCCACCAACAAACATGATGGAAGTGAAAACCCAAGGTCCAACTTCAATGGGGCAGGGGGACACCAAGGCCATGTTGTGGTATATGTGTGCCCAGTTTTGTAGAGTCAGGGTTTACATGTATGCCCACCTCTTTTTGGTTCCCTTGTTCTCTTCTTTCATAAGGGGTTGATTGCAATGTCCCATCAATGGAGGTTTCAATTGGGTTGTGGTGCCAACCTCAATCCAAGATTCCCCGAAGGTCATTACGAAAGGGAAGGCCCTTAAGAAAGGGGAAAACGAGCCAGTAAGTACATCTAAGGGTGTTGATGATTTTGTAGAAGCCTAGTTTATATGTGTGCCCAATGTTGTAGAATCCTAATTTCCATGTGCACCCACCTCTCTTTGGTTGCTTTGTCCTCTCCCATATGTAGTGGTCTCGAGCTTGGCAAAGGCTCAACCTTAGGAGATCAAAGGGAAGAAGCATATTTGAAAACCATCTTTGGAGATTTTTACAGGCAACACGTATCTACAACTGAAAGCCTTGGAGAGTTTATGCTCTCTGGAAACGCTTAATAAAACCACAATTGGGCATCGTTTTTGGTTTTCTGCAGAAGTAGAGTAGGCAGATCTTGGAGGCTTTGAAGCACAAAGATGGGAGAAGCAAGGGCAGTATTTTGCCTTGGAAATCTAGCAGCGTTGAATTTCAAGCATAGAAGGGGCTTGACTGTGTCTATCACACCGACTCTCTCTCTCTCTCTCTCTCTCTCTCTCTCTCTCTCTCTCTCTCTCTCCCCCCCCCCCCCCCCCCCCAAGAGAGAAGGTATGGAAGATTGTGTTATCACGCACACAGACACACAGGTAAAGGAAGGGGGTGTGTTAGCATCTCGGTTTGGCATCGATCCCACACACAACTTTGTGGGAGTACGGTATATGGGTCCAACATCAACGCTCCATAGCTATGCATAGAGCGAGAGAGAGAGGATCAAATTCTAAATGGCATCTTGACAACTCTGATACACTTCTCGGCATCGGCGAGCCCGACATATCAGCATGGACTTGGATATTCGGCACTTTCGTCCAACGATGAAGATGGATTTAGACTCTCTTGGGCATCACATTGACCTCGACGGCATCCTCAACATCGGTCGACTATCTCGGGCATCACATCAACCTTGGCGTCATCCTCGACATCGGCTGCCTCACCCGGCCTATTATCACTAATTATTATTTTTGGACATTTTATCAATTTTGCTCATGTTTTATTCTCAAAAACCATTCAAAAGAAGCAATATATATATATATAGCTCTTCTTTACCTACTGTTCTTAGAGTTTAAGTGAAAAGAAACCCCTTCTATTTTTTAGAGCATGCATGAAGAAAGAAAGAGAATTTCAAAATCGCATCTTCGAGTGCACCGCACTTTTTCAAGAGGATTCAACTTCTTTACTCTTCATGAACAAGACGAGGGCTTCAAAAGCATCCTAACTAGGTAACTTGGTGTTTTAACCCCCTTGCGAAGCCAACGGAGCCATCAAAATCTCCATCAGAGCAAAGCTACAGAAGATACACTTTTGTCCTCTTTTATGGTAATTTTCTCTCTTAATCATGGCATACACTCTCTTGATTACAAAGCTCATGCTCTCTTATCTTTCATATATTTATCTTATTGTAATTCATGTTGAATAATGAGGCATAAGGCAAATATTCAATCATATTGATCGAGGGGGATGGTTGGTACCCAGTAGGTGTCTTGTGTTTTGATTCTTGTATATATTGTTCTCTTTGTATGCTACGATTATTCAATCAATTGTTTTGCTAAATTTATTTTTATTTAATGAATCAAAGCTTTGTTGAAAGTGTTGGAAAGATTTTAGGAAACCAACAATGGTATTAGACCTTTGAGAGCCCTCCACACAGTGTGTAGAAGCAAAAAAGAGTGCTTCTTGTGGGAAAATCAAATAAATTTAGTCAAATGAAGACTCTCGAGAAGATCGCTTCTAGAAGGCTCTCTCTTTGCTAAAGATGAGAAAATTACAAGCTTCCTCATCTCAATAGGTTCAATCACAACTACAAGAAAAATACTTCGAAGAAAAACGATGTAAACAATTGAAGGAAAGCAACAAAGTCAATTCATGCATCGCTTATACCCTCAAGCGACAATCAAAAAGTGTTGAAAATCAATCTTACAATCAATTGAATTGTCCACAATCATCAACGAAACTCAACTACTTCTATCCACCGTTTTGGATTGTTCAAAAGTGTTATCAGGTCACCACGATCGGACGTCTACAACATAGCTGTCTCGCACTAATATATTATCAATACTCAGAGAAACTCGGATGGGGCACAAAGACTCTTTGAGGGTGTTAGCCTCAAGAAGTGAACCTACGGAACAATGATATCCTTAGCACTAGCAAATCTATCACTCTCTACTCAGGCAATCTGCTTGTATCCTGTTTCACCGCTCTAGGTCATCACGCCATTTCGGCACTCAAATGAGCTTGAAGTGCAATAAAACTTTAGGAGGAAGTCTAATAGGCCTAGGGACACTATCCTACCAAGTCTGGTCATAATCCATCAAGGTACCAAAATCACGATCCATCATGATCAAGGTCCTGAAAATTGCAACAGGACTATCCAGAAAGGTCACCCTATGGTCTAGTAACACTCTCTTATGGTCGAAACATATTTTTTTTAAATTTTTTGCAGTCAAAACAACAGATTTATCTCACAGACATGCAGTTGCAAACCACTGCAAAATTGAGAATGATTACACTTAAAGAGCAAGAGACAAGGAACACAATGCACTTGTCAAAATCAAATTCTGATTACTAAAGCTACTCTCAAGAACTCTCTATCCATTCAAGCAGACATCGTGGCTAGAGCTGGAAAAATTCAGGATGGTTACCAAGACACTGGAAAAGCGAGCTACTCTCAAGAACTGAGAGCAGCTTTTCCAGTGTCTTGGTAACCATCCTAAATTTTTCCAGCTCTAGCCACGACGTCTGCTTGAATGGATAGATCCTTGAAAGGGTTGTTGAGTATTGCACTTTGATACGCAATATGGCACACATGTAGGTCCTTTGTAACTGGGTTGAAGATGGTAGAGTCCATCTCAAAAAACCCAGCCATGAACGCCCTTCAAAGGTCTACATGTAGTGTGAGGGTAGAAACATGATCCAAACAAAAATCCCCATAAGTATGTTTCTGTTAAGGACCTTTATCTCCAGGTTCTATGTTATGCCCTGAGTGCCTTTGGGAAAAAACTTGCCATGGGTGTTCGGAGGCCTCTATGTATTCAAATGCTTGTATGCATGTTATGATCATCTTGGGTATATTCTTTGTGAGCATGTGGCAAGTAAGTTTGAGGATATCCCGCATTTGAGTAGTCACCGCCTGCATGGAGTGCACCGTGTATGATTCTGTCGGCTTGTAATTGTTGATTGGCTTCAAAAATACTACCAAATAGTTTAGCACTGAAGGTCGGCGGCTTCTCCATGTGTAGTAGTTATCCCAAGATCGCCGTCTAGGAATTGGACAGAAAGTAGGGTCTCTCATGAGGTACTGAGGTGCATTGCGATACATTGTTTCATCTTGTTGCCTCTTCTCAAACCACTTCTTGCGCCATAGTGGTTGATTCTCTAGTATGGTGTGCACTTGATCTACGGAGATGAAAAATTTTCATAATCTTCTCTTAGATTAGGCTTGAGGGCTGGAAAAAGCTTCTTCTTTCATAATATAGCCTCTTGCTTCATCAATGGGAGAGAGATCATCTCGTGGCCAAAGTTTTTGACCACATCATTTGGCTCTATCATCAGTAAGGTTGCATATTCCAAGAGCTTGAGCTCATATAACATGAATTCCTTGTGTGAAGGGTTTGGAATCTCTACAATCCACTTCTTTAATTCTTCTCTTGCATTTATCAGATCCTCGATTCCTTCAAAGTTGTGTAGCCCACCCTGAAAAGACGTACTTGTAGATTCAATGGGGGAAAGTCTACTCTTGCAGTTTCTGTAATAGGTGCTGGTGTCTATAGAAAAGGTACCACTGATTTTTCTTGTAGGGCACTAAATGCCAGCTCTTTACCTTACAGCTGGTGTGCATGCTTTTCAGCTTGGGCTGCTAGATCTGCTTGAGCCTCTCTGCCAACTGTTTCGTTAGCTCTTTGATTTCCTAATCTTTTTGACTCTGAATGGCCATGTGGCCAGCTATCATAGCCTGGCAGTCATACCTTTCCTATGCTAGCTCTTCCTTTACTCCCTTGAGCTCCTTCAGAGTAGTTGTTGGTGCTTGAGAAGTGGAAGCTGGAGTAGACGTATCTTGCATTTTCAGGAGCTGGGAAAGTGTATGCTTCACAAAATCATACAAGTCGCTCAGCTTGGCATTTCTTTTTTCCTCTCATGCTAGCTGCTCCTCTAGCCATTGTTGCTCGACCTGCATCTCATTATTGAATGCAATGTGAACTTGTAGATCACGGAAGTATCCTTCCTCTTCTCTCTTTGCTCATTCCAGTACCCCTTGCATGTTTCTTTGGTCCTATTGTAGACTCTCTATCTGCCTTTCTAGCCTTACATTTTCCATTTTTGCTGCTTGTATTTCCTCTTTGGCATCCGAGCATCTAACTCTCTCAGCTAGGACACTACCAGCTAGCACTTGAACTGAAGCTTGATTGCTTCCAGATGATCATCTAAGCCGGATCAATCTATTTGCATCTCCAATGATGGCTTTGGAGTGAGGTGACACTGGGCCTCCATCTTGAGTAGTTTGTTATTATGAAGTCCCAAGAACTAACTCGTTGCTTTTTTGCTGGTTCTGTGCATGGTCTTGCCCTCCTTATGTTTGGTGTTGATCATCTTTCAGAAAGTCTTTTTGCTCAGTTTGAGCGTGCTCTTGATTCTCTTGATTCTTGATGGTCTCTTTTTTCCTTTCATCCGTAGGAGGTGGTGTCGGGGCAATTACTTTTTACTTCATGACTCTCATTATGATTACTCCAATCACACTTCCACAATTGACTTGTATTCCCAATTTTGGAAAATTTGCTATTAGGGTACATGGATCACGATCCAAGTTTGGTGACCAATTTTGACCAAACTTCAAGGGATGTATGTGGTCATGTTCCCTAACCTATGGTCATATTTTTATTGATATTGGATCACTTTTTCACCTCATGGGTCAAAATGACCATTTGGAGACTGAATTTCTGTTTTCCCTTGGTTTTTTAGTGATCCAAGGTCCATTTTTTCCAAAACTTGTAGGGCACAAGGCTATATATCCAACCGTGTGTACACTTTTTACCCTTATGTGGCATATTGAGGGGCATGGATCACGATCCATGTTCGTGAACAATTTTTCACTATGATTGCAGCAGTGTTTAAATGCTATTAAGGGAATGATTTTGCACAAAAAATATTTAGTTTTGGGGGGGGGTGGGGGACATGGATCGCGATCCATGTTTCACCACCTTTTGCATATGTGATCATATAGCTAGATTTTTCCTTGTGAGAGGAGTCTACTAGCGAAAATATTTATGAATTTGGACTCTAGTTGATGATCCAAATGACCTTTTACAATTTGAATTTTTTTTGTATTTGATTTGATTGGTGCAGGTATTGTGATGGTGTTTATGCTAGTTTGATCACACACAACTGTTCTTGCACTGATAAGGATCATACCTATGAAATCTGGTAGAGTAAGAGTGTCCTGAATATCCATAGTAGGAAGAAATTCCACAAGTGGCTCTAGGTCACACAAGCTTTCTTTCTCTCTCTCTCTCTCTCTCTCTCTGATTGTGACTGAATGTAAATGAGGTCTACGTTGCCCACTTTTGCATATATGTGCCCGACCTACCCCGAGTGCCAAGTGCCGCTTGCTATCTAACATAACATGTGGCCATCACAATACACCTGGTCTTCCTTGGGGTGACCTTCTTGAATGGACCCATAAAGGCTAGACCCTACTTTATAAAAACCCCCAATGGTTGTATGGTGGTTAAGAGCATCATATATACTACAATTGGCCTTCTCATTCTTTGGAAACTATCATAGGTTTTGCAAGAAACTCTAATATCTATTAGGAAATAGGACGTAGCTAAATAGATAGTAGAGTAGCTGACTTAATGGAGAGAGACAAATTCTCACACACAAGAGATTATAGAGTATAGAGTAGAGAGAGAGAGAGAGCACACATAATATACTTGGTTCACCCAATGTGAGCTACATCCACGGGAAAGAAACCACTCAATGGCTTTAGTACTTCAAACAAGGAGTAGGTTACAAAGTGATTATACCCTTAATAGAGCACAATCCAAAATGTGTGTAGAAAAGGCCTCCTTTTATAGGTCAAAAGAGCTGCCCTCTCTCATGAGAGGCAACCATGTGTAGCCACCCTTGTGTAGACAAGTCCAAGTTGGACTCTCCAATGCGCCCATGTGTGGCCGCCCTTGAGAAGACAGTCCGTCTTGAATATGGCCACCAGCCACCACTGGCCACTGGTCAATCGACTGATCGTTTTTCGACCACTTTTTGGCCATCGTCCAGCCATAGTATTTTGATGAAAAGGAATATTCTAATGGCCGTGGAAATTTTGGTTTTTTGACGAATGATTTTTCTTCACACACGATGGCTTCTCATATCATGGGCCTTACATATGTGCGTTTTTAATACTAAAAATTACAAGGGGTAAATCAGGCTTCATACTTAACAATCTCCCACTTGGAGACTGATCTCCACACCAAACCTGTGACTGCTTTCCATCCTGGCTTCTTATCCTTGAATGCCGATTGAAGATGAGAAAAAGCTCAACTTCTCTTTGTTGATTACTTTTGTAAACATGTGTGCACCTTTCCTAGCTTTAGCTGTCCCTCTTCCAAAAGAGTATGTATGAAGTGATATCTCACCTCAATGTGCTTCGTCCTTGAGTGAAAGACTAAATTTTTCGCAAGATGAATGGCGCTTTCACTGTCATTGTACAAGGTACAATTGTCTTACTTGTATCCAAGCTCCTTCAAGAATCTGTGAAGCCACAGAATCTCTTTGCTTGCTTCCATCATTGCTACATATTCTGCTTCTGTGGTAGAAAGTGAGACCACTTTTTGCAGCTTTGAAGCCCAACTTATTGCTGTGCCTCCAATAGTGAAGACATATCCAGTAGTGCTCCTTCGAATATCTTTGTCACCTACTTGCATCAGCATACTTGCAAGAAAATGTTAGTGCCTTCAAAATACCAAGCATTCGTGGTTGTCCCCTTTAGATACCTAAGTATCCACTTCACAGCTTGCCAATGCTCTTTACCTGGATTTCCATGAACCTACTCACAACTCCCACTGCATGTGCAATAACTGGCCTTGTCCAGACCATAGCATACATTAGAGAACCTACCGCTGCAACACATGGAACTGTAGACATATAGGCTATCTCTTGTTGTGTCTTTGGACACATATCATTGGTTAGTTTAAAGTGACTCGTCAAAGGTGTAGAAATATATTTTTCATCTTGCATTGCAAACCTTTCTAGTACCTTCTTGATGTAATCCTCTTGAGATAGCTTTAGTGTCTTCTTTGTCCTATTCCTTGATATCTTCATACCAAGTATCCTCTTTGCAGCACCTAAATCTTTTATTGAAAAATATTTAGACAGCTTTTCTTTTAGGTCTTTGATGTCCTACATGTTAGCACTTGCAACCAGCATGTCATCAACATAAAACATTAGAATGATGACTTCCCATCTCCCAAATTCTTTGTGTAAATGCAATGATATGAGTTGCATCTTCTGAATTTGTGATCCAATATCCATTGATCGAACTTCAAGTACCACTGTCTTGATGCTTGCTTTAAACCATACAAGCTCTTCTTTAATGTGCAAATCATTTTCTCCTTAACTTTTACTTTGTATCCCTTTGGTTGAAGCATGTAAATTTCCTCCTCTAAGTCACCATGAGGGAATGCCGTATTTACATCCATTTGCTTAAGATTTAAATCATGAGTAGCTACAAGTCTTAAGACAAGCCTAATTGAGTTCATTTTTACAACATGAGAAAATATTTCATTGAATCAATACCTTTCTTTTGAGAAAATCCTTTTACCATAAGCATGGACTTGTACCTTTTCTTCCCACCTTCTTCTTCCTTTGGCTTATACACCCATTTGTTCTGTAATGCCCGCTTACCTTTAGGAAACTCAACCAACTCCCATGTTTGGTTACGATGTAAAGAGTCCATCTCCACTTGCATGTCTTCATCCATTCTTCTTTGGATTCATGCTGCATTGCTTCTTTGTATGATTTTGACTCTCGAGAGTTTGAGACCAAGAGATGGTTGAAGGAAGGAACAAACCTTTTTTTGCTCTTGTGGATCTTTGGGCAATAGGTTGAGGCTCCTCATTTGGTTTACTTTGTTGCACATTGTCACCGTTGCACTCCTTGAGTCTTCACCGTCCTCAAGCTCCATGTCATCATCCCCTGTTTCTTTTGTTTGTTTTCTTTCCAAGTAATCTTTGTAAACATCTTGTCATTGAAAATTACATTCCTACTTCTAAAGATTTCACCATCTTCAGGATTCCATAGGTGATACCCAAAGTCAGCTTTTCCATAGGCAATGAAGAAACACTTTTTGGACTTTGAATCTAGCTTTGACCTTAGGCTTCTATCTATGTGCATGAAAGTCTCACACCCAAACACTTTGAAAAATGCATAATTCACTGATTTACCTATCCATGCCTCTTCTAGAACTCCCCCATCCAATGCTCTTGAGGGTGACTGGCTGATTAAGTAAAGAGACGTACTTACTACTTCTGTCCAAAGCTCAAGCGGTAGGCTTGCATGTAGCCGCATGCTTTGAGCTCGCTCCACAATTGTCCTGCTCATCCTTTCTAAAATTCTATTTTGTTGAGGTGTCCTTGGGGTTGTCCTTTGCCTCCAAATTCCATTGCTAGCACAAAATCTTTCAAAAGATTGGCTGCAATATTTGCCTCCATTGTTGGATATGAGGCATTTAACCTTGGGACCTGCTTCATTCTCCACAAAGGATTTCCATATTTGAAATATGGAAAAATCATCGGATTTATTCTTCATTACATAAACCTATGTTTTCCTAGTTGCATTGTCTATGAATGTTACATAGTACAACGAGCCACCAAGGATGGTGTACTTGCAAGACCCCAAACATCAGAATAATCCAATTCAAGTTTTTTATTTTTCCTTTCACTTCCTGTCTTTTAAAAATTTACCCTCTTTTGTTTTCCATAACACAATCTTCACAGAACTCTAAGTCCACTTCTTTCAAACCTGGTAGAAGCTTCTTTGATTGGAGGATCTGCAATCCTTTGGCACTCATATGCCCAAGCCGATAGTGCCACACCACACTGTTGACTTTTGTAGCTATTGAACAAGTTAAAAATTGCACGCTGACAGTACACAAGTAAAGTGTACTAACCTTTTTACCTTTGGCAACCACCAAAGATCCCTCTGAGATCTTCCATCGTTTGTTTCTAAATGCAATGTTGTGACCTTCATCGTCCAATTGTCTTGTAGAGATAAAAATTTTGTGAAGAGAAGGAACATGCCTAACATCTTTAAGCTTCCATTCGTTTCCATTAGCTGTTTTGACACAAGCTATACCTTTGCCAACAATTTCACAAGCTTCATCATCTCCCAAGTATACATACCCTAAATTACCTTTGGTGTAATCATGGAAATACTGCTTGTGCGGTGTCGCATACATCCAGGAATTAAACACATTTTCAAATGAGAGAATTAGAGCATTTTGCTCTACTTTACCTGCTACATTGGCCTCCGATGTTGGCTTGTTGTCTTGAGACTCTGACTCCTTCTTCTTCTTAGACCAACAATTATTCTTGACGTGGCCCTTCTTGCCGCAGTTCCAACATTCAAGAACTGACTTTGTGTGTGACTTGCTCCTCCTTGAGTGATCACAACCCTTTGGATTTTTGAACCTCTCCTTAGGTCTTCCTCTTGTTTCCAGTGACAGTGCAGCACTTGATGATTCACCTCTTCTTCTCCTTCGCATTTCCTTGCTTAGGAGAACATCCACAACATCATCAAACTTAGGAGTATTTGTGCGAGAGATAGAGTTACTTACAACCATCACAAGGCTGTCCCAACTATTCGATAGAGACGATAGTATAAGGAGAGCTTGCACTTTGTCATCAAAATTGATTTTCACCGATCAAAGTTGACTTATGTTGGTGTTGAAGTCATTTAGGTTTTTTGCAACTGAACCATTCTCTGCCATCTTTAGATTGAACAAGTGCTTCATGAGAAATACTTTATTGGATGCTGATGGTTTCTTGTAGAGGCCGTCAAGTGACTTCATCAAGTCCTTCGTGGTCTTAATCTCCAAAACGTTGAAGGCCACCATTGACACCAAGCTTATTCGGATTGTTCCTAATGCCTTTTGGTCTCAAGGACAATCCATGCTTCATCTGCCATTGTTGCGGGCTTCTTTACAAGACCGCCTAGTGGCAAATAAAGGTCCTTCTGGTAGAGATAGTTTTCAATCTGCATCTTCCAATGTTGGTAGTTTTTTCCGTTGAACTTCTCGACCTTGAGCTTCCCTTCCTCCACCATTACTCCTACTCAATTTAAAGGATCCTTTCCTTGAGATACTTTAGCTACGAGCAAACCTTGCTCTGATACCAGTTGTTAGGAAATAGGACGTAGCTAAATAGATAGTAGAGTAGCTTACTAAGTGAAGAGAGACAAATTTTCACACACGAGAGATTATAGAGGAGAGAGAGAGAGAGAGAGAGAGAGAGAGAGAGAGAGAGAGAGAGAGAGAGAGAACGATATACATGGTTCACCCAATGTGGGCTACATCCATGGGAAAGAATCCACTCAATGGCTTTAGTACTTCAAAGAAGAAGTAGAAAAAAAGGGATTATACCCTTAATAGAGCTCCCCCCTTGCTTCACTCTCACCACCTCACACCCACCTGGTTGCATCAACTTCACAATCCAAAATGTGTGTAGGAAAGGCCTCCTTTTATAGGCCAAGAGAGTTTCCCTCTCTCATGAGAGGCAATTGTTTGTAGCCGCCCTTGTGTAGACAAGTCCAACTTGGACTCTCCAATGTGCCCATGTGTGGCCGCCCTTGAGAAGACAAGTCCTTCTTGAATTCGGCCACCAACCATTGAATTTGGTCACTAGCCACCGACCATTGACTAATGGCCAACCAGCCAATCAACTGACCATTTTTTGACCACTTTTCGGCCGCCGTTCGGCCACAATATTCCGACAAAAGGAATATTTCGATGGCTTTAGAAATTTTGGTTTTTTGGTGAGTGATTTTGCTTCATGCACGATGGCTTCTCCTCATAATGGGGGCCTTACATATGTGCGTTTTTTTAATATTGAAAATTACAAGGGGGTAAAGCAGGATCCGTACTTAACAATATCAACCATCATGCCTTGTCACCATAACCCTGCCTACAAAATTTTCTTGTAAGTGATGTCAATAAAAAAATGTCCTCATGCACTCCCACTATGAGCTTTTATGATGATCTGCATCCTTCCTTGCATAGGCACACATCGTCAAAGCATCCCATCAATTCTCACTCTATATAGTGATCCTCCTATGATGGTGAACTCCAAACTCTTTATATTCAATGCCTTCTTACTGGATGGGACCATTCTTCTAGAAATCCCTCAAACTGTAGTAAGTCATATAAATCTTGACACTCTAGATATGGCATGTTCATTGCCATATTCTAGAATATTTCAGCATATATTAGCTCATTTCTCATGGATGTTTTTGATATTCCCTCTGTAATTTTGGACAAGAAATCTTCATCACAATGAATCTTTCCTAGCTTGTGGAATATTTTGAACCTAAAATACATCAAGAACATCATCCATCTGATTAATTGGCCCTAAATTATCATCTTATTAATAAGAAAGAGGGGTGCTTGATGTTCAAAATAAAAGTGAAATAGCTTACCCAAAAGATAGTGTTTGAACTCAGTTGCACTGAATACAATTCCTAATGTTTGTTTTTTTTTTGTTATCCATGTTCAACTAAACTGAACTTGTGATTGGCAAAGTAGATTGTTTAATCTGTCTTCCTATCACACTGGGCCAATATCGCTCACATTGCCATTTTAGATGCATCCACATGAACATGAAATATTAATTCCCATTATGGTCGATAAAAGATTGGGCTCTTGTTGGCTGCTTACTTTAAGCACTAGAAACTAGCCTCACATCACGAGGTCCATATGAACGTCACTCCCTTTTGGGTTAGTTCATATGATGGGAATACCTTAGCTGCAAACATATGAATGAATCTACGATAAAAGTTGATGTATCCTAGGAATGAGCTTAATTTAGACACATGAATTGGTGCTCTAGCATGTTGTACACACATCGGAGTTTGTCTTCTTCCATCTCAATGCCATTTTTGGATACAATATGAGCTACAAGTTGCCCTTTCCATACCATAAAAAACCAATTTAAAGGGATTCACACTACTCTATTTATCCCTAGATCTTTGGAACAACATTTCAAGAACAAGGATGCATATCATCCATTGAAAATAATGTGAAATCATTCACAAATATAGCTTGGATTTTATGTAGGAGCTCAATAAATATCTCTATCAGGCATTGTTGAATGTAGCTGGAGCATTACGTAATACAAATGGCATGACTAAGTACATAAATGCTCCCCATTCAATGATGAACATCATTTTTTCTTTGTCTTCTAGTGCTATTCTCAATTGATTGTAGCCACTATGTGCATCCATGAAATAATACATCTCGTCGCTCCTACAATTTCATCTAGCATCATGTTAACGAATGGAAGCAGAACTGAGTCTTTGATTATCTGAGCATTCAAATTTTGATAATCTACACATACCCTTAGCTTCCCATTCTTCTTCAACACAACCAATATTGGAAATAACCAATCACTGCTTGCCACTTAAGTGATGAATCCTACTTCCAATAATTTGTCAATTTCCTCTTTCACCTTCTCGGAATAATTAGGATTCATCCAATATTTCTCAAGCCTTATTGGTCCTACGTTTGGTTTCAATGGTATTTCGTGTTGTTAGACCTTTGGATCTACCCCTTCCAGGTCTGTATGTTCCCAAGCAAACACATCCTTATACTTCTAAGACAATTTCTTGGCCTTCTCTTTTATCTCTAGTTTTAGATACTTATTGATTTTCACCATTTTGGGATTCTCCTTTAAATCAAGATTCCATTCTTCAATTTCTTGATCATCTGGAAATAACTAATTTGGCCCACCTCCTTTCCATTTTGCCAGTGATTCTGCCTCCTTATCTATCTGTCTTTGTATTGCATATTCATTAGATGTATTTTCTACCTGCTTTCCTATCCATCTATTTAGTGCTTTGATTAGAACTATCTGCATTGATCTGCCTTTGATCCTCCTCTAATCTAAAGTCTTTAATTGCCTATGTTGATTTTGTTGGTGTCCTTCTGTCCAAAGTCATTGGTCTCTCTCTTGGGTTATACTTAGTGATGTTTTCAACATATTATTCCTTTGTCTTTGTGCTCTCTCCCTATTTATTAGCATCACACTCATATCAAATTTTTTTATAGTTAATATGCTCATGATGTGAGCATCTGCATAATCTTCTTCGTCCCATACTTCCTACACGGCTCTTTTGGTCACATGGCTTTTATGGTGTTATTGATCTTCACGTGATCGTGCCTATTTTGTCCATGAATGGTCAATGTTTGACTTGCTTAGTTATGAATGGCTCTCGCACTACTAATTCATGGCCAACCCAATAGCATACTATATGCTCCTTGAATCTCCAACACCAAAAAGTTTGTATTTTGAACTTATCTTTTTTGACTCTAATCTATAGGTTTTCCACCAATCCAATGGCCTTAATTTTTTTTTTGGTTAGCCATCCTTATTTTAAATGGCATTGGCTTCATTTTTTGAATGCTTAGTTTTTGTCTGACATGTTCTACAATATATTTACTCACGCCTTGCCGTCCATTACAAAACCTGATAATGGTTCCCGTATCTTGTAGTCTATCTGGATGACTAGCACTTCATCATCATTAATGTTAGACAAGTCCGCAACCATTGATTTTGTCACTTTCTTTCTTTGTTTTTTGATAAACTTTGCAGCCTCTGGTAGGGTCCGTCCAACTTCATCTAACTCTATGGTTAGCTTCTGAATCCTTTCGTATACCTTAGCATAAATTCCATCTTGTTCATTGCTAGAGCTACTTTTTGAACTGGAGAACCTTCCCCCCAACTAACTATCTTCACAGTGCCATGCCTCTATTGGACTTATGCACCTAGTGGATGATTGAGCCCTTGGTGGGAAATTGGATTGCCTCTGACCATTTTTCTTAGGCTCGACCAAGTCTGACTTATCATACCTTCTCTTATAAGGACTCTATTGCGGCTTTGAGTGACTCTTCAGTTCCCTTCTCAGCTTCCTCCTTACCAAATACGCTTTTTGTGGGCTTTCTCCCTTGAGCCACTGAAAGTTGTGGCAATAGCCTTTGGATGGTTCTGGCATCTGAGCACTTTGGTTGCTCCAGCACTTCTTAACTAGATCCTCTATTATCTTGGTTGCCATAGTTCCTAGTTCTTGCCACTCATCAACCTCCTTAGCCTTGCCCTTAGATTTCTAGGTAGCCCGCTACTTTTCCCATCTCCAAGCCTGTAAGATCCTTGATATTTGGGTCTCTTTTAAAAGTAAGAAAAACGGTTTTCAATCTCTACTCGTTATCAAATCATGGCTAAAACCTCGAAATAGCTCTCATCATCACTCTCTTGTGGAAAATCAAGAAGCCTTGTGACCACTGATAATCACTTCTCAATCACGGTAAGAAGCTCTAAACTCCATATCCATCATCTCTTTCTCTCTCTACTTTGTTTCAAACTAACTACTCTCTCGGCAGTTGATTTTTCATATACATAGGCATGTATAGGCCTTCCAGATGTATACAAGGATGCTTCATGATTTTTTCACTCATGTTTAGCACATTGATTTATGCATAAAATGTGTTTATGGTCAAAGCGTTTTTTGTTTCATGTCATGTAGGAAATAGGGATACTGTTTTGATTTGATCTCCCTAACCACTATGAATTAGGTCAAACACTTTGATTCATAAAATAAAACACATCATTTAGAACATTTTCTCTCCTTGTGTCACGTGAAAATTCTGCACAAGTAAAGAGTTATGGTCAAAATACCGCTTGCTACCCACTACACAATCGATATTTTGGACTCCAAGCTCCTCTGAGAACCACTATATAGATTCACAAGATGAAAAAATCTACTTAAAAAAATAAAGTCCTTGATTAAATTTTTTGATAGATGTATTTAGATTAACTAGTATCACTTTGTGAGTGCAAGTTATTAACCATTCCTTGTATGAAGTTACCTACACGCGTAGAGGTGCTACCGAGGTGAAGTACCATATGAAGTCATAAATTGGATGAGTGGTTCATATATCTTTTATGGAATTTTTTTTTTGAGTTGAGCTCAACTATTTGATGTCCATAAACTTATAGAGGGGATATGGTTAGTTAACCTGTACCGTACGAGCAAATATGGATAAGGTGGCTTTCTTTTTGTATTATGGTTGTTTGCATAAGTCTCATATGGGCAAAATGATGTGATAAGGTGTTAGTCTGTATTATGGGGTTGAGATTGATACATATTTTGGAGGTCAAATACTATCTTTTGCATGGCATGCGTGCACCCAAAATTAGAAAAAAGTTGTTTTTTCGTGTATCAATGAAGTTATGGCATATGCTTGATCAAAGTGTTGGAGCTATTTTGCATCATGATTTATAATATGATGTATGAAACCTCATGAATGGATGTGGATATTTCATGTGCATGTATATACTGCTTTCCATCCTTCTAGGTCAAAACTAGCTCTATGTACTAGGGGGTGAGGTGCAATTATAGTGTGTCACTTATGCATGGTTAAACATGATCAAAATGAGATTTTAAAGGTGTATTTAGTCACTAGTCAGACTTCTTTTATGCATAAAAAGTTCATTCTTTAAGGTGCCATGTATTTTGGCTCGGTTTAGTTGCAGTGTGTGTATGGTCCAACTCCAAGTGTGGGAGTTGGTTCAGTAAGGAATATGGTTGATTGTAAAGCGACTGAGATCCCTCATGGATTATGGTTTTGATTTTGATTGTGAAAGCCGTTGTGGCTCTTGGATTTTTTTTTTGTTATGGTTGTGATGTCAAAATGGTGCCAAAATTTTTGCAGCCATGTTATGTGCTGAAGTGGTTTTGCAGGTTGGATGTGCATCACCTTGAGTTGGTGGAATGCTCACCCATGTGATGGGATTGGATTATGGTTTACTATCTTGGATTGGATTATGAAGTGGTTTTGATGGTTTCATGGCGGACGTGTAAGGGTAGAGACCCTGTATAGTCTGACTGCTTGGAAAGGATTGTTTGTGCATATACAAGATGCTATTTTGATTGGACTCGTGTGTTATGTTTCTCATGGTAGCATTGTGACAAGATTATGATCACGTACATTGCTTAGCCTTGGATGAAATGGTTAATGACCTAGGCTTTGCTGGATCGGGGGGTGTTGCCTAGATCTTCTTCTTTTTATTTGGCTCATCTACATGGTTAGTGCATCATGGATTGAACAACATACATGGCTAATGCATTGGGGATCTTGCCTTGGTGTTGCTTAAACACTAGATGCTGGGCATGGAAGAGGCGTGGCACCTAAACTGGTATGGTTGGTGTTGATTTCCTACCAATTGTTGGTATTTGGAGTCCTTTTAGAACTCAAATTCATGGAGGGAGACAAAGTGGCCTCAGCTTATGTCTGGCTCTAGTAAGTTGGAGGCATTCTAGCTCATTCCCTATGAAGTGAAATTATGTATGTCCATAGTAGGAGAAAAAGTGGATAGGTGGACTGATCGATCCCTACACAGGGTCCATTGCTTCTACTAGTCATTTATAGTTGAAGCTATGATATACCAAGATGTTGTACTTGCATTAATTCATGCTTTCTTGTTTCATTTACATGGGGCATTTAAAGATTCTCTTTTACCATTTTCCTCAATCTTTGTACACTCTATTTCACCCCCTACTCTCCTCTCTCTCTCTCTCTCTCTTCTCGCTTCCCGCAATGTGATGTACACATATATACACTCTCCTCTCTCTCTCTCTCTCTCTCTCTCTCTCTTCTCGCTTCCCGCAATGTGATGTACACATATATACACCCTCCACTTGATCATTTTTTTGAGTACACTTTCATTCATACCACACATTTAGGGGTAGCACTAGTATCTAGGTACCTCTAGATGTAGTTCAATTCATGGCTTAAACTCCATGCTAGGTTGGGTGTTGAGATCCTCCCCTATGCAAACACTTTTGCAATTCTGATGTATGTTAAAATTTTATAAAAGGATAAATTGTATAATATTTCTATAGACCCTGGAGAGGGGTATCTCTTACCTGGTATGAAAGCCAAAGGTTATGGGGATAGCCTGAGGTCTGATACTAGTCTGGTTAGATATGCATCATGCATGCATGTTGTTTGATAAAGAATATTGTATTCATGAGCATTTACGAGTGACGTTAATTGGTGATACCTGAATTGTCTTCTTGTGTAGATTTGCATGGTATTGGGTTACAATGGAGTGTCAGACAAAGGAGTGTCAGACAAGTATATTAAGGATTTTTGAATGTTTGTTTTGTAGCAATGGCTTCTAAGGTGACTTTTGATTACTTTACTAAAAGGGTAGAAGGTTTTGATGATAGTATAACCAACTTATGATGCCTCATAGCTAGATCTTGTCTTTCAAATAGGTATGAATGACTATCTATTTCTTAGGAAATTATGGTTTTGAATTTTTTCCCTTTCGTCCACTCTTTTTGAGCTATAGTGGAGGATATTAATGTAATATATTGTCAACCATTTACTTTTTTACTAAATACAGGGTTTTTTGAAATTTTAAATGTTTGTTTTGTAGTTATTAGCAATGGCTCCTAAGGTGACTTTTGATAACCTTAGCAAAAGGGTAGGAGGTTTTGATGATAGCATAACTAACTTCTGATGCCCATAACTAGATCTTGTCTGTTGAATAGGTATAATGACTATCCATTCCTTAGGGAATTACGGTTTGGAAATTTTCCCTCCCTCCCACCCTTTTTGAAATATATGCAGGAATATCAATGTAATATATTGTCAATCATTTACTTTTTATAATAAATTACTGAATATAGGGATTTTAAATTTGACATGATGTAGTAATCAATCTTGCCTCCTAGAGAAAATAACGTGGCTGCTAATGTCAGTTTTCCAATCGCACCTCAACCAACCATCATTGATCATGACATCGATACTATGCTTCGAAAGTCACAACTTGGGAACTTTACCGGAGAAGGCATTGAGCTCATTCAAACACCGAGAACAAGGCTACCATTCCCAAGTTCAAGCTAGAAAAGATAGCCAAGCATTGGCCGAAGGACCTTTGGGAGGAGAATAAAGTCAACCCTAACACAACAACTTGGGATTATCTTAAAACGCAACTAAAGAAGAGCTATCAAAACAAGGTGTATCATTCCCATTGCATGCATGAGTTTCTTGATTGAACTGAGGGGACCAAAGGTCTGGAATCATGCTATCAACATTTGTTGTCCTTTATCAAGTATGCTTCAATGGGAATGACTCAGGAAGTCAACGTGGTATGATTTGTGTCAGGTTTATACAATCCTATGATGACTAGACTTCACAGTCTTTGATTGAAAAATTTTGCAGATGTTCTTGATGTGGGTAAGTCCATTGATCTTGAAATATCAAATGGTAGTAAAAGACCTTGACTCTAGAGGATAAGTCTAGATCTTCACATTCTCAGACTCAAGAAGCCATGTTATGTAGGAGGGCAATAAGAGATCACCTTTTCTTCAAATTTTTTGAGCTTGACCATGTGTCTTGGGATTGTCCATTTAATGATCCAAACAATTATGAACTTGCAAGACAAAATGATGTTGGAAGTAGTACGGACACTAGTAGAAACTTCAAAAATTCATAGTCTAGACTTAATATGACACAATAGAACTTGTATCAGCACGAGAGACCGCCACAAAACCAAGGGAATTTCAGACTTGAGAATCCAATATTTACAAGAAATGGACCATCCAATAGCAACATACCACCTCGTTCAAAAGGAATCAAAAACTTCAAGGAAGATCTCAAACCAACAAAACTTAGAATGCTAGGAAACTAGAGGAAATGTCAATATAGAGTACTAAAATAGCCAAGACAAGACCTTTAGTTAAGAGATACAGATTTGGTGCTCAAAGTGTAGGTCAAGAGATCATAAATTTGATGAGTGTTCACAATGTACCTACTACTGTAAAGCCCATGGTCATGTCTGGAACAATTGTGGCATCAAAATTCATCACTTTAAGAAAGAAAAGGACCTGTCAATGATTACACAGGCTAACCCTAAGGTAGCAAAATCATATGGGACCAGTGAATCTAAGGACAATGAGACCAACACAGGTATTGAAATTGGTAGGGGCAGGTACTAACACATGCGAGAAGTATGGTCGCTTTGCAGCCCAATGCCCAAATGCTATGAAACCAGAAGTACCTGATCAGAAGGCACCATGACTAGTGCCAGTTAAGGTGGTGACCAGAAGCAAGGGTGTTATCATTGAAGAGATTCCATATGAAAATGAGGAAAACAAAACTTTTGAAACTAGGAAGTGGGAACAACAAAGTGCAGTACGGAAGGTAAAGGGCAAGGAGAAGGTAATGGATGAGTGGTAGAAACAACATGAGCTTGTAGTAAAGATCACTAAAAATCTAGCCGAGAAACTATTAGAAAAGATAGAATGTTTTAAGGCGTGCACGATTTAGAAGCTACCACCCTAGTCTTTAGAGGCGTAGGATCACCAGAGTGATTAGGCAAAATCAAGACCAAATGAGTCCATGATCGCTGCCGTACAAAGTCTGGTGAATGAGGTTTAGCAAATCAGAACAGACTTGGAGCCACTGCATTGATGTAGGACCAATTAGGGGATCCATCTCAAATTCAATCAACAACCAAACAAGGGAAGACAATTGAGTGGAACTGTGATGATAGCCAAGAAGAGAAATCTTCGAGTTCAGACTGCAGCTTTGGGAAAGATCAAGATGAAATTTGTGTGAAGGTCTATGAATGCATTCAAAAGTTGATGATGGAGCTGATCAAACACACATTACCAGAGGCTGCAAAGTTTATCGGATAGAAGAGAAAAGCCAAGGTTGAAGCAAGAGTAGTAGACCTAACGGCCATTATAGATGATGAGGTTCCAATAATTTAGGTTGACTACAAACTAAGAAAGTAGTGGGAACCACTATTAGGCATGATGCTAGATGGGGGAGCTGGTGTCAATATACTTGGAGAACATGTAAGACAAAAACTAAGAATTAATGACTTAAAACCAAAACCATTCAGGGTCAGAATGGCTGACCATAGGGTGATTCAGGCTACTGGCTTAGTAAAAAATATGCAAATTAGAGTGGGCAAAGAAAATTTTAAAACCAGTGTCTTAGTCTTAGATGTACAAGGACTGTACGGGATGCTTTTAGGAAGACCATGGCTTTGAATTGTTGATACAATACATGACTGTGCCAACTAAACATTGACTATTCAATGGGCCAGTAGGAGGATTCAGACAAAGACTGACAACACTATAAGTTAGAAGAAACATTTGAGACATAAAGAGTTGTGTAAAAAATATGGAACAAAGAAGATTGAAAAGATTCTTGCTTCAATGAACATCTTTCCACTGACAAAAATAGACCTGAGTGCTGTGCTGATGGACAAGGAGTAGGCTGAGAGACAAAGGAAACAATACCCAAACCAATTTACTGAACTAAACTCTGGGGAGAGATCAGTCTCATTAGATGGTCGACCACCAAAACAGCCCGCACCAGACAAATTTGACTTTAGACCATCAGATAAACTTAGTCAAGCAAATTTTGATGAGAGGAAACCCAACAATTGAGGAAACACAGATTCAAAATGGATTACTAAAGTTATGCAATCCCTTTAATGACTACATTACTAGTATTAGAACTGAGAAACAAGCTGCATCATTGGCTAAAATAAAGGGAGGATGCCCAAACTAGTTGCTCCCAGATGATCAGGAAGTCAAAGAGTGGAATCTTGGCTCAAAATGAAGCCCTTGAATGATCAAAATCAATAGCATATGAAGCCAAAGATCAAGGAGAAAGCAAAGGCATTGTTCTAGAAATATAAAGATGTATTTTCATGAGAACATGTTGATTTAAAAGGACTAGATCCAGAAGTGTGCCATCATAGGATACCACTAAGGCCTGATGCTAGACCAGTCAGATTATAAAGGTACATGATGAACCCAATTATGCCAGGAAAGTCAAGGAGAAAATAGACAATATTCTCAAGGTAGGGTTCATAATAGAAGTAGCAATCAGTGAGACTGGTTGTTTCTAATAGTGGTAGTCCCAAAAAAGAATGGAAAATTGAGGGTATGTATGGACTACAAAAGTTAAATGCTTAAACTATTAAGGACCCTTTTCCACTGCCCTTTATAGACATGTTACTGGAAGAGAATGTAGGCCACAAAATGTACAACTTCATGGATGAATATAGTGGCTACAATCAACTCAAGATAACACCTAAAGATCGGGCCAAAACTACATTCATCATTGAATGGGGAGCATTTATGTATCTAGTAATTCCATTTGGGACTATGCAATGCTCCAACAACCTTTCAGAGATGAATGATGGAGATATTTAGTGAGTTTTTGCACAAGTTTTTGGCCATACTTGTTGATGACTTCACCATCTTATCCACAAAGTAAATGCATTTTTTTTTTTTGGAGATGGTCTTTGAGAGGTGCAGAGAGAAAAGAATATGCGTGAATCGCTTCAAGTCGGTATTCATGGCCTGGAAGGGACTACTTCTAGGACCTTTTGTCTCTAGAAATGGAATTGAAATGGCCAGTGACAAGCCAAAGCCCCAACAATAGTATCTGAATTGAGTTCCTTTCTCGGATATATCAACTTTTATAGAAGGTTTATTCACATGTTTGTAGCTAAAGCATTGCCTTTATATGACCAAGAAGGGAAATAAATTCATCTAGATTGAAGAATGTGAGCAAAGTTTCCAGTGCCTAAAGGATGTGATTAGCAGGGAGCCAGTCCTTCGGCAACCAAACTGGGATGTGATTTTCCATATGCATGTTGATGCATCTGGAATGGAGATGGGAGCTATACTGACCCAGCCTAATGGGAAGACAGACTACCCCATCTACTTTTTCACCTGCTGTCTGCAGGTTTAGCCTAGCTGAATAGGGCTATTCTATCACTGAAGGAGAAGCACTGGGAATGGTGTTCATTGCCACAAAATTCAAACATTATCTGCTAGAAAAGATTTTCACTTTTACGTGGATCATCAAGCTTTGCTATTTATGATCAACAAGGTTATAATTCAGGGTAGACTGATCAGATGCATGATTTTCTTAATGGAATTTGAATTTAAAATCATTCTTAAGCCAAGCAAGACACAATGTGGTGCAAACTTTGTTTACATAACTACTAAATGATACTCAGAGATACACCTTAGAGATGAACCAGTGGATGTTGAGTTATTCCAAAATTCAGCCATAGAGGAAACTGATCCAGAATAACAGGAAGTGATGAATTTTTTTAGAATGGAAGATTTCCAAAAGGTTTAACTTATGCAAACAAAAAAGTAGTGATCATAAAGAGTATAAATTTCACCATCATTGCAGGAGCCCTATACAGATTGAGCATTGATGGAGTGCTTAGACGATGTGTATCTATGGGAGGAAGAATGCAAGTCATAATAGAGGCCATAGTGGAGATGCTAGAGGACATTTCCTTACTGACATTACTTATAAGAAGAATCTACAAGTAGGCAAATGGTGGAAGACTATGATGGTTGATGTCAAAACTTTCTATAAGACTTGTGACATCTGTCAAAGAATAGAAAGGCTTACAATAGTAGACATGACACCCTTGACTCTAGTACAACCACTGGAAGTATCTATAAAATAAGGATTAGATTTCATGGGTCCATTCAAGAAAGTGACTCCCGAAAAGAACAGATACATCATTATGGCTACTTTGTTATGTGTGTAAGTGGGTAGAGTCAAAGGCACTTCTAGAAAATAATGCCAAGTCAACTGCTGTATTCATATATGAGAACATCATCTGCAGATATGGTTGCCCCATAGAGATAGTTTTAGACCAGGGCACTCATTTCATCAATGATACTATGGAGATACTAATGGAGCTATTCTCTGTTAAGTATAGGAAATCAATGCCTTATTACCCAAGGCGCAACGGTCAAGCAAAAAGCAGTAATAAGACAATTAAGACCATCCTCAAAAAGATATTCTAGAAAGAAGCACACCAATAGGATACAAAGCTCCAGATAGCGGTATGGGCCTATCGAACTGCCTACAAAGTCACTACTAGAATGACACCCTTTAAGATGGCATATGGCACAAAGGCAGTAGTCCCCATGGAGTTTGTTATTCCTAGCCTTAGATTGGCAATAGAACATGGAATGGATTTCAATCAGAATTTGAAATAGAGGTTGAATGAGTGGTAGCTTGATGAAATCAAACAAAGGGCCACGTTGGAACAAAATGTTGTTCAATAGAGGAGGAAACATTGGCACGACAATAAGATTAAGATGAGAGAATTTAAGAAGGGTGATATGGTACGACTATATCACTCAAAACTGGGACCAAAGAAGCCTAGATTGAAAATAGCAGGGCAACGTTTGTACATAGTAGTCTCATATAGTAAACTGCCAAAGTCAAAACTCAGAACCAACATGTAATCAAAGTCTGGTTCACCAAACACTAAACAACATACCACTAAAACACAGCCGGTCCCACCAATGGACGTAAGGGAGAAAGATGCATCTCAGTCCCAGTTAACTCTATCGGCACCCCCAATTGAGCAAAGACCTAGATGTATGACTTAGAGGAGAAGTCTAAGAAGTATATAGGAGCACTAATCAACCAGGTCCTAGTTGAGTATATCAAGAATCAAGACACTGAGATGAAGAAGAAGAACAAGGGAAGGACCAGGACTAAGGGGAGAATATATGAGTTGATCATGATGATGAGGATGATGATCTTCCACCTTTCGATTCAACAACTGGGGGAAACCGGTCTACTCAGGGTACTGGTTCCACAACCATATCCACCAGCCTGATCACCAGACTCAACAACATGATCAGAGTGAGTTTGGCCAAGGTTAGCATCAGCAAAAATCCTAGACACAAGATAAATTCCGATTCCCAAAAGTTGGTGACAGAACAAGCCATTGTTATACATGGATCAAGGAATTAGAATAGAGATAAGAGTTTCCAAGTGGAGTTAAGCTTTGACTCGGATTCTGAACAATGTTGCTCCACTGAATTGTTAGCATGGAGCAAGACGATGAGAAGATAGAAATCACTTCAGTTTCAATAGTTTCTTCATGATGAAATAGCCTATTCTGATGTGGAGCTCTTTCAGATGTTGTTTGTGGGAGCCACACATATGGTCAAGAAATCACTCAGATACCATAATCAATAATTGTATTAGTTTCCACTGCATCCTAGGTACATTCAAGTGTTGGAAACAATTCCTTTATGTTTCATTACAAAAGAAGATCTTATGGTTAATCCTCATCTCTGCAAATCCCTCTACAGTAAACTTGAAAAGCCTTGGCTTAGAATTGGAGATGCTATTAGGAGACAAGCTAATTGTTAGCAAATGTACCTAACATGCATCCTCCTAGTCGATCACATCAGCTCAGGGCCATTATTTTTTGTAATCTTTTTTTTTGAGAAAGCCTTGTAAAAAATAATAGCTATGATTATTTAGCCAGATGATTTTTGAGCCACATCATTGTAAAATCTGAGTTGTAGTCTCTTTGTCTTGAGATTTTAGCCTTGTAAGCTGACCACTAGCCAAATGAGCCCTAGGTATAAAGGTCAAATTTTCAACTTTGAATAGACCTTTTGTATCTTATCTATAGTTTTGAAGAGCTCTAAGCATACGACTGAAAGAGGCTACTCTTAAGCACATTGTAATCCATTTTTCTCAAGCTTTGGTAAACAATATTCAATTTCGTAAAGTGCATTGTGCTCGTTGTCTTGTGCTCTTTAAGTTAAGTGTTATCATTCTCATTTTTTGTGTGGTTCATGACTGTGTGTCTATGAGATAATCTATTGTTTTGAATGTAAAAATTATTGTTTTTTGACGTTTTGACCACATGATAGTGTTCTTAGACTATAGCGCGACCATTTTGGATAGTTTTGTTGCAAATTTAAGGACCTTGATCATGATGGATTGTGATTTTGGCACCATGCCGGATTGCAACCAGTCTTGGTAGGATAGTGCTGCGAGGCCTATTAGACCTCCTCCAAAAGTCTCTTCATATTTCAAGTTTGCTCGAGTGCCAAAATGACGTGATGACCTAGAGCAAGGAGATAGGACATACACAGATTTTTTGGAGTAGAGAGTGATAGATTTGTTAGTACTAATGATAGCTTGGTTCCGTAGGTTCACTTCTTAAGGTTGAAACCCTCAAAGAGTCTCTGTGCCCCATCCGAGTTGCTTCCTTGAGTATTGACAATATGTTAGTACGAGAGAGCTATGTTGCAAATGTCCACTAAGATGTAAATGGAATGGATATTAAAACCTAAAGACAAGAAGGCTACAAATACGACAAGGCCACTCACCACCTAAGGATCACTATCCCCAACAATGGCACCAGTGTTAGCGGGTCGCTGTGATCAGTCAAGTGGTTATACACGGGGTTTAGTGCTTGGTAGAGGGTGAATTCTGAGAGTTTCTAGATCTACTCTTGATAGGCATAGAGAGTTGTGAGTGAGATACAAAAAACATTCCATTCTGTATTTTTCTTGATGCTTTGAAATTACCATTCCATTATCCATTTCACCTTCAATTTATGATTGTGTGTCAGATTTTGTTTCTAGATTCATTTCAACACTTAGGAGTATGTTAAGTAGCAACCCTTACCATCAAATTGAGCTAAAAGTTTGGGTAAAAATTGCAAAAAAACATATTTGGGTAAGTGAGACCATAACTCCGAAAATTGGAGAATTTGATGGTCAGAACTTGAAAGTTGATCAAAACCCAAAAAATTATGTAAAAAGGGGATAATAAACCCATAAGAAGCAATCTAGACATTTTCATCATGTTTGGTGGCAGAACATGATTGTGATACATGTATCTGTGTGACATTTTGACTAGAGACTGACACCAGTGGATCAAGGGTGGTTCCTAGCAACCGAATACACCACTTTTGAGTGAAATTGACATTAACAACACACTCAAAATCAAGCGCTTCTAGACAAAACCTGCAAAAGTTTGGGAAATAGACCTAAAATTTGGGGTTTTCCAAGGTTTGAAAATCCAAATTAAAAAGGGGTGAGAATTGAACTCAACAGGGTAGAAGCAATCTACTGACCAAGTTTCATGTAAAAGGCTACCTAACATGGATTGCGATCCATGTGCCTTTTGAGCATCTGAGGCTAAGATTTGAGTAGTAGATAGCTACTATCATTTAGAACAACTTTCTCAAAAGGCACCATCGAAAAAATTGGTCAAATCATCAAAAGACCAGTACCTAGTCAAAAACCACAAGGCAGGCAAAAAAAATTAATTTGATTGGACAAAAAGTTGTTCAAATCCAAAACAAAGTTGTGGAGTAGACTACTGACATTGCAAATAACCAACATGCCAAATTTGGGGTCCACATCTGATTGAACATGGATCATGACCCATGTATCCCCCATGTATCTTTTTTTATTTTTTGGACAAAGACCATACTATCTTGTAGCAGAGGACATTACAAACGAAACTTCCAAAAGCAAGGAATCCAAAAAGTTCAAGAAGTGGGTCAAAAGCGGACAAAAGCACTTCAAAGGCCGCAAAATTGTCAAAACAGACCTAAGCTTTTACTTTTGGGTGAAGAAATCTGATCCAAATCACATAAAAATCATATAACTAGGATGAGTAGACCAAGGACAAGTTGTGTATCAAGTATTAGCAAGTTTGACACAAAGGTACATGGATTGCGATCCATGTTCCTTTGTCACAGATTGAGCTCAGACTTGTACCATAGCTAGAACTAGTCCCTAGGAGCATAGTGGTCTTTTCAAAATTGAAATTGGAGTTGATTTGTGGAGTTTACAAGAAAAATAAGAATTTCTACCAAAAGTGCAATCGAATGTTGCTGGTTTCAAAGTTTGACTAACAAAGCGACTGTAAACTCATAGCCACCAAGTGTTTTTTGTACAAATTCCAAGAGCTAGAGTGTGCAGCTCAAATTGCTTTCAATCGGAGGATTTGGATGCATCACATAAAGTAACAAGTCAAGGTTTTTGCAAGAGTGTTTTCTTGATGTATTTGAGATCAGGTAGACCAGAGTAGAAACCCTACTATGAGTGACTAGGTTAGTCACATCTTGACTGAGGAGAGTGTCAATCAAGAAGGAGCTTTGTCGACCTTAGAGCCCATCATAGAGGAAAGTCTTTTTGATACTTTGTCAGAGAGATCTTACACTTACATAGCTGATGGATTCAAGTGCGTGAGTTTCAAAGAGGGAATAACTATGAGAGCGGGACCATCCCAACAAGCATCAACCATGAAACTTTTGCCAAAAAATTTCAATTAAAGAATGAACAAGGTGCAAAGATTTACAAAGATGGTATGGATTGCTATTGTGTGAAACTAGAAGAGAGATCGAGTGAGTTCAAGGACATAGTTCGTGTGGACTATAGTGGTGATCAATACTTCAATGACAAGGGAACAATGCATTTAGTTGTGCAAAATCCGTATATTGTGGATAAGTGGGGATTAATAGGCACCAAGGATAAGATTGATGTCAAGCTTGATCTTAGAAGTGGCTAACGCATATGCACCAAGCATAGGAGGGCATGCTACAATTTTTCCTATTAGCCTTAGCAATGGCTAACACATATGCACCAAGCATAGGAGGACATGCTACAAGTTTTCCTATTAGCATTAGCAGTGGCTAACACATATGCACCAAGCATAGGAGGACATGCTACAATTTTTCCTACTATCCTCGTATAGTTTTAGGCTTACATTTGTATATCATATGGAGGTGAGCCTAATTTAATTGTAATAGATAAAGGCTTCAAGTCCACGACTTTATAAGAAGCTCTTTTATGAAAAGAGGATTCATTCTTGAGAACCCATTCTTGAGTATCACTTTGTTGAATCCCTTTGTAGCATAGCTTCAACAGATTTAAAAAATCATCAATCCGAGGATGGTAGCGACCCAACTAGGGAATAGAAGCATCACACGTGGGTGACTGTGTGAGAGTAATAAGAAAGAAAAGAGTGGGAGAATCTTGAGAGTCCATCTAGATTAGAGAGAAGAGATAACTAATGAAAGGGATTGGTGTTGCACCTTATGCTAATCACACATTGCTCTTCATTGCATTCCCTATCAATGCTTGTAATAACATCCTAATCACAAGCTCACCCACGCTCATGGGGTTACAATCAGGGCAATGCATGCACAAATCCTAATCTACACACTAATCTAATGGTACACACACTAGGCGGTCAAGAAATTAGAGGGCAATTAGTTATTAACACACACAAATCAAGACACTAATACACAACTTGAAGGAAAAGCAAAGAAAGAAGTAATAGGACTCTACTTCATTGCATTCTTAACCAGTTTGTGAAGAGAGTACATACAGTTCCAAGTATCCACCTCCAGAGCTTCCTTCTTCGTCCTCTCTACTCTAAGTTTTCTCTCAAAATGATATCTCCCCTTTCACATGATCTACAATTCACTTATATGCCTAGGTTTTTTAAAAAAAGGGGCCGGCCACCCAAGGCACATAAAGTAAAATAATAGATATAGTCTATCCCATGAACCTATACATCATAAATGGAAAAATATGCTCATGAAGAAGAGGTAAATGACTGTTGGTGTTGCACACTGCCAACATTCCCCGCTTCCTAAGCTTTTTCATCCCTGACAAAGCGCCACGCCATGGTAGATGCTCAAGGAAGGATGTGCCCAAAAAAAAAGAAAAACGTTGGATATGGGGAAGGGGAACACACCCGGAACACAAACATGATGCCTCTCTATAGCCCATGATACTCACAACACCCTAATCCACTAGAGTTCACCTTCAAAACTCAATACTTTTGTATATAGATCACAGTCTAAATGCATACCAATACATGCATGCTTCCACCAACAAGTGACATCACACCACACCAATCTTGCTAGTTTATAAGCCTTCACAAAGTACACACTGTCTCTCTTTCTCTCTCAAATAGATAGAGGCTCATGGAGGCACACACATCTCACACACAGGCACCAGACAATTGGAGCAGAGCAAAGACAAGAAGGGGGAAAAAGGGAAAGAAGTGGCACAAAATTTTGGTATGATTTTCTCCAATTATGATCAAAACATCTTCTACAGACACCATGAACCTCGACTACATCGGCTCCGTCGGCACGACCATGACAAACTATGGTATTCTTTGGATTCACCTCCATGTAGCTCTTCGCTCTAAGAGCGGCAAGAAAACCCTTCGTGTTGGTGCCCTTCATGGCACCAAAACATCCCACGGCTTCTCCTCCTTTGAAAGGCCCTCCAGGCTTGCCAAAAACTGTCTATTAAGAGCTCCTCATTGAGCTCCTTTGTTTGGACAAAAACGAGCTTCCCTTTATAGAAAAACGACGGCCCCTTTAGGGTGTGGGAAATCCCCCTCTATTTTTTTTATACTTGCTATTTTTGGATCAACTTTGCATGTGAAGGAAATTTATTTGTGGCTCTGCATTGATTCTCAAGCCTCCATATGAGCCATCCCTTAGGTGGGGCACCGACGGCGCCGTCGATACTACCTCATGTTGCCCTCAAAAAACATAGCACTTAGAGGGTAGTGAGGGAACCCTGCCTGCAAAATGCCACATCATCACTTCATTGCCACCCATGTCCATTTAGCCAGAATTGTTTGCTGCCTTTGGTCATCATTGTTCATTAAAACCGCCACCAAGCTCGGCTATGCCACCACAATAGTTCTCATGCCCGTCCGCCATGGTCATGGAGCTTCCAGCTCTCTCTCCACGCTTCATTACCCCAAATGGCTCCACGATCCACATAAAATACCCTTATTCCTCTGGGTGTGAATGCTCATGTGGGCTCATTGTCCAGTGCCATGTGGCGATGGCTCATTGATCGGCCTCCCAAAGCCTTCAAAGTCCACTAAAAATATTGTAAAACCTGAAAAGACCTTTGGTTTTTGCCCCATTTTTAAATCCTTGCCATTCACTGCATGGTGACCCAACGACCAAGTCGTAAAACCCACCTGCAGATCGGGTCCCGTACTTTGGTCATGCAAGCACCACCCTATTTTGATCTCACCGGTCCCATCAACTGATGCACTAAAAAATAATAAAATTCATTTGACACTCCCCGATTGGCACCTACCATTGACTTTGACCTTCAGTGTCTTGCATGTGACTATTCTTGACACATCGTCACTTCCTGTGGCCTTCATAGACCATATACTCCACATACAATTGGCAATAACTTGGCAACCGTAACTCCAAATGGCACGGACATGCTCCATATAACAATCAATTCAATTCCATGCATTTACATCAACTTTGACCGTATGTCTCCATCTTCCCTCTTCGTCTCAGATCTGCAATGCACTCCAACTTCAAACTGACATATCTTTCACTTTGTAGATCCATTTGATGAGCCATCTAGACCTCCTCACTCAACACTTTAAGCTCTACATCCCAAGCAAAAAACTATCACTTTGAATCTCCTTTACTTTCCATCCCATCAAGCCCTTTTGGCCTTAAAAACCACATAAATATACATCTATGCTGCCACTTTCTTGCCAAGGTCTTCCATACTTTCTTTAGCAGCTAGCCATGCACTTGTTAGCATATACATGACTACTTGTGCCCTATGCTAGGGTCAACACACTTTGGATGCACCAACATGGATGAGGTAGCAAGCTGAATCATATGGAAATAAAGCATAAGGTAAATGAAAAGCACATGTAGAAATGAGTAAATGCAAATAGTTATGAAGTGTTACACTGCCATTACATATACTTGGCTCTCACCCGAATGACCTGGGTTTGATCCCCAAAAACGGCATCAAATGTTGACTCCCTTTGTAGCATAGCTTCAGTGGATCAACAAAATCATCAATCCAAGGATGGTAGCCACCCGGCTAGGGTGTAGAAGCATCACACATGGGTGAGTGTGTGAAGAGTAATGAGAAGGAAAGGAGTGGGAAAATCATGAGAGTCCATCTAGATTAGATATAAGAGAGAACTAATGAAAGGGATTAGTGTTGCACCTTATGCTAATCACATATTTCTCTTCATTTCATTCCCTACCAATGCTTGTAATCACATCCTAATCACAAGCTCACCCAAGATCATGGGGTTACAATTAGGGCAATGCATGCACAAATCCTAATCTACACACTAATCTAATCATGCACACAACACCATAATCAAACACACAATAGGTAGTCAAGCAATTAGAGGGCAATTGGTTCTTACACACACAAATCAAGACACTAATACAAACTTGAAGGAAAAGAAAAGAGAGAACCAATAGAACTCAACTTCATTGCATGCTTAACCGGTTGTGAAGAGATTACATGACGCTCTAAGCCTCCGCCTCCATAGCCTTCTTCATTGGTATTAAAGCATTTGGTTTCTCTTTTCTTGCTTAAGAAGAGAGGTCCTTAAGTACGCTATAAATGGTGTATTTTATTAATCATATTAGGGTAAGTGGAACTGGGATCTATTATAGTTTTGTTGAGCCCACTATGTGGTATATGGTGCACACCTTCGGAGCTTTGGACTTAATAATGGAGTGTTTTTAGACTTGCCTATGGCTTTACCATTTTTGAGCCATAAGAAGTCGGAAAGGAGCTAGCCCTCGGCAACTCTGCTATGTTAGACCTACTCCACTACTCTCTATAATTAACCACTTGGAGCCGTGGGTGTAGATACTTAAGAGACGATTTTCAAAGGATAAGAGGAGTAGAAACTAAGGTTTTGAATTGCCAACGCATACACTAAGTACATACGCAGATTTTGTTAACATGGCTGACAAATTACAATAACCAAGAGAGTAGAATGAACATTGATAGCTTTGATTTTCACATAAAGGTGCTAATGATGATGCCCCCATGTTTGTCAATTATCTTGTTTTACTAGGTTGCAACAAGCTATGGGCAACCCTGCTTTGCAAGCCAAAGTTACACAGCAACTTCGCGCTTATGGGATATCCTTCCTCTCCAAGAGAAGAGAGAGCTTAGGAGGCATCTTGAAGAGACCCCCAAAAGAAGACTCTCTCCCATACAAGAGGAGGAATCCAAAGAGCAAGAAAGCAATGAAACTTTAAGTTCCTTTGAAGATGTGATGCCACGAAGATGGCAGTCTAGACAATCGCCCACTCCTCCCAAGAGGAAAAGATCAACACATAGTCCTTCTCCTTGTCATTCCAAAAGAGAAGAGAGGAAACAAAGGAAGAAAAGGTCTAGAAAGAGGTCACACTCTTCTCCTTCTTCTTCACCTTCCTCCTCTTTCGACGAAAGCTATGTCTATTCTCCTAGAGATTACAAGAGGGGAGGACATCATAAATGCTACCCTGCATGGAGAAGGTCACAAAAGCTAAAGAAGCTCAAAGAGGGAGGAAAGAGCATCTCTTTTCTCACCTATGATGGCACCTTTGGTGCTACCGACAAAGTGTTGGCCTTCATCTAGCAATTTGATGCGGCCTTTGGAGACGAGGGCTTCACAGAGTCCTCCAAGCTACACCATGCAGCTATGCACTTCCAAAAATTAACTTGTCAATGGTGGGCTAGCCTTCGTGGCAATGGCAAAGCCCCAAAGACAAGGAAAACTCTACGAGTTTCCATCATGAAGTAATTCCTTGCAAGCGATGCAAAGGACAAAGTGCTTACCAAATGGCGCAGCTTGAAGCTTCTCTCTCATGAGTCTATCCACAAGTATGTCGACACGTTTTGGGATTTCCATCTCAAGGCTATTGTCTTTCAAAAGATAGACTTTGTCGAGCAAAAGCAACAGTTTTGTGAGGGATTACGTGAAGAGATGGCCGAGTATGTCAACTTTCAACGGCCTGGTTCTATCATTGAAGTAACCCATCACACCATGGTTGCTTCACGCATCAATTTCCAACATGGGACTAGACAGAATGTCAAACCCATGGAAAACAAAGACAAAAATGATGCAAAGGAAAAAACCAATGCTCAAAATTCTTCCCAAGGCACTTTCAACAACAACAATCGGTCCAAAGAGAAGGGAGTTTACAAAGGCAAAAAAAAACTCTCTCCTAAAGAGCTTGAAGCTTTTTGCAAGGACCATAAGTATTTCAAGTGTGGGGAGCAAGGACATGGCTATCGTTCTTGCCCCAAGAAGAATTCTTGCAATGAGATTCCTACGGCTTCCACCATTGAAGCTCGAAAAGAGGATGCTCATTGCAAAGGATCATCACTTTCCTATGCTTGGGGAAAGGTAAGAGAGCATGGTGCCTTCATCTTGTTTGACCCTGGCTCTACTCACAACTTGCATATCAATGGATTTGGCCACCAAGTTGTTGGGAATTCAAGCTTTTGAGATGGAAAATATTGTAATGGCTGACACAACTTTGAAGGGACAGCAAGCCTCCATTACTCCTTGATTGGGAAGTTGTAACGGCTGACACAATTTTGAAGGGACAACAAGCCTCCATTACTCCTTGATTGGGAAGTTGAAGATTATGTTCAAAGCTATGTCAACAAAGAAGAATTTTTCATATCTCCTCTCCAACATGAGGATGCTATCCTAGGGGTTCCATGGTTTGATCGCATGGCTGCCAATATGAAGTTCCCTGAAAGGAGAATCTACTTCACCTACATAGGAAAGAACACATATATAGATGCTAGTGAGCATGGTTGCACTATTCTACTTGTAAATCCTCCTGCTTTTGAAAAATTAATGAAGAGCTCAGTTTCAGCGTACATGATTTTTTTTAAAGAGTCTCTAAAAGATCCTAATGCTTCATCAAATGTAAAACATAGGAATCAAGAAGAGTTAGACTTGTCTAATTTTTTAAAGGATTCCAAGATGAATTCATTGATGATATCCCTATGGACTTACCTCCAAAATGAGGGGATGATTACCATCGCATTGAGCTCCTTCCAGGAAGCTCATCGCCTAACAAGCCTCCCTATGGAGTCTCACAAGATCAACAAGAGGAGATCATGAGGCAAGTACAGGAATTGGTAGACAAAGGGATGGTTAGGCCTACTTCCTCTCCCTTTTATTCTATAGTCCTTTTAGTTCAAAAGAAACATGGTATATAGAGTATGTGTGTGGACTATCAAGCACTAAACCATATCACTATCAAAAACAAATTTTTCATGTCCCAGGTAGAAGATCTATTTGAGAAGCTACAAGGATCTACCTACATCAATAGGATGACCTTAAAAGTGGCTATCATCAAATAAGGATAGTGAATGAAGATATCCTAAAGACCATGTTTTGCACAATGTTTGGTCTTTATGAATATCTAGTCATGCCTTTTGGCTTGACTAATGCACCAGCTACGTTCAATCGTCTAATGGAGAAAATTTTTAGACCTTACTGCACATTCACTGGAGTGTTCTTTGATGATATCATCATCTACTCCAAGTCTTTGGAGGAACACAAGCAACATCTCCAAGTGATTTTTCAAGCATTGAGGGAGAACACACTTTTTCTCAACCAAAAGAACAACGAATTTTTCTTTTAAGCGATTTAATACCTAGGTCATATTATCTCTCAAGATGGTATCCATATAGATCCATCAAAGTTAAAGGTAATAAAAGCATGGCCTAATCCAAGGAATCTACATGAGCCGAGAAGCTTTATTCGTATGTGCGCATACTATACACGCTTCATAGCAAAACTCTCTCAAATAGCAGGACCACTACATGACTTAACTAAGAAGAAAGTTAAGTAGGTATGGACTGCTAAGGAGCAAAATGCTTTTGATAAGCTCAAAGAAAATCTTACCTCCCAACTAGTCCTCATGCTTTCGGATCTCTCAAAGCCATTTGAGGTCCAATGTGATACTTGTGGTGATTGCCTTGGAGCAGTTTTTCTTCAAGAAGGACATGCCATAGCATATGAGAGCCGAAGGCTCAATATCAATGAATGAGTGTTGGGCATTTATGAGAAAGAGCTTTTAGCTACTCTACATGTCCTAGACACATGGAAGCACTATTTATTGGGGACTCCATTTATTTTACGAATTGACCACCAAAGTCTCAAGTATTTCAAGATGCAAACCAAGCTTTCCAACAAACAAATGAGGTGGGTAAATTTTCTTTTGCAATTTAATTTTTATAATGCTCACATTGTTGGTAAGCACAATCAAGTGGCCGATGTACTTTCACGATGACCAAAAGTTAATGTGGTGTCTATAGCTACTCACAATGATCTATCCTCTATGATAGATGAGTATGCTACTGACCCTGACTTTAGAGACATAATGTCAGCCCTTGCTTTGGGGAAGAAAGAGGAACTATTCACCTTGAAGGATGCGTTTCCTAGAGGGTTACACACACACACACACACACACACACATGTGGGCACACACTGTCCTTCCTCCTCAACGATTGATATTATTGCAGGCTCGTCTCAGGCATACGAGCATCTTTATGCATGATTCCATCTCCACACACACACACACACACACACACACACACACACACACACACACACACACACACACACACACACACACACACACACACAAGAGGATGGGATTGGACGTTCTGCTATGGTTTATCTTCTATATGGTGGGTTAAATTGAAACTCCTATATGTACATGCAGTCCTCAGTCGATATTATATGATGGAAACATATCTGGTCAATAGCATGAGATTGCAACCCTTGCGATGAATAGAATCCAATTGCTACTGATCCAATTTCACCAAGAATCCGTTATGACTACTGATGCTTGTTCGGTAGAGTCCCCATACTTGATTTGATAGCACTCATGGATGACAACTCTGAATCAAAGATGGGGAATGCATTCTTCTACACTTTCAGCTTCAGCTCATCTGCATCGAATCATTCAAAAAGGGAACATTGTCACATGACAGGTAGGTGCTTCTACACCTACTCAGTACTTGCCTTTTCATTTTGTTTCTTTGGTGAAAAGCTGGTTAGTTTCAAATGCTGGGTTAACAATATGGTTTCTCTGCTGCTTAGAACAAGTGTTGGTTACATGATCGTACAAAGGTACTGTTTGGTAAAATCGGATATTTGACATCTCTGAAGATGACTTAAACTTAAAAAGGTTTTTTTAATCTCACAGACTAGTGATTAATGACTTTTCAACCCAAGTTGAATTTTACGACCTAAAAACATGGTTGCTTAGTTTTTGATTTACTATAATTGCTACAGAGGTTGCTTAGCTTTTGATTTAGTCTGGTTTTTTTAGCATAATGTACCCTTGTACATAGACATACACGTTGGCATCTTGGTACCAGCATCTGAATACCAGCTTCTGGTTACCATTATGCTCC
The DNA here is from genome assembly GCF_014529385.1 of Adiantum capillus-veneris. Taxonomy (NCBI): domain Eukaryota; kingdom Viridiplantae; phylum Streptophyta; class Polypodiopsida; order Polypodiales; family Pteridaceae; genus Adiantum; species Adiantum capillus-veneris. The sequence goes on from NC_140959.1 coordinate 124,512,840, forward strand.
TCACATACATGCATACATAAATCTTCACAAGCCCTGTACATACACCCTCCTTCTTGAGTTACAAGTGAAAATTATCAGGAGTATGTGCACGTAACATTAACTTTCAGTGGAGGATAAGCATACATGATCATGGGAACGTTAATTGTCGACAAAAATCCAGTTCTTGAAACTAGGAAAATGGGGGTTGATTCTCTACCATCCATAATATACTTTGGACTTTCCCATATTGATGGGATTTGCTGATACTTTGCTTTGACTGTTGATGAATATTCCTAACTTTGATATTTTACTCCCTCTAAGTGGTACTCTCTCTAAGATGGTAATGGTACCTAGGTATTATAGTTGAAATTTTCTTAGTTTTTAAGCTCAACACTCATCTCTTCTTTGACATAGAAGTTTACATTCTTGCAGATCAAGATTTTTATGGGTTTTGAGCTGAAAATAGCACTTTCTTTTGCGAATCAAAATTTAAAAATCTTGTTGAGGAGAAAATTTCTTTATAGTGATATATCTATATATGCAGGAACCAAGTCTTGATGAAGGTAAGTATATAGTGGTAAATTGACATCTGTAAAGTACTTTTTGATGCTATCCTTTCTTGACGGATAAAGAATTTTGTTTGGAATTTATTTGCAAATTATCCATTGATGGTAAAAAGAGCCTTAATCCTTATGTGGGGGTCTCGGATGAGATGGCATTAGATTGGAAATTTTGAGAATTGATCCAATTTACAAAGGAGGTGCTGTCCGATTTTTTTTTTGGAAATTAAATGATGTAAATATTATCATAAACATATGGCTCAGTCTCTAACCATAATATTTAATGTGTGTTATGTTGTTAGTGTTTATTTTAATTTTTGACACCAATAACAAGGGCAGGCAATCGTTGACACCTGTCTTCCCAAGTAATGCCAGTTCTGACAGGCTTGTGTTTCTTGGATGGTGGTAGGTAAGAGATTCTTTCCTTGGAATTGCAACGAAAACTGCAGCGGTAACAGAAGATCGTCCAATGTACCAGCTGGATCCTTCTCCATGTCGATGTAGTGGAAGCTCATCCCAAAGGGTGGGCACATAGAGATACAACACTAAGATTTTATAAAGTGATCAAAGATCAAATTTTTGATCTAAATGACTGTATTATCCATTAGATACAGAATGTTGTATTGGTGTATATAAAATGATAATTGAGGTTGATGACATCTTGTTTTAAAATATTGTTATTTAATACAATTGTCTAAGTATGGTTCAATTATGAGGGGATTTTCATACTTAAATATACACTCCTTTTTCCTACTAGTCTTTGGTCGGCTATTAGTGCCATACTTAACAATTGGAGTTAGATAATCTATTTGATAATAATATAGCTACTCCAATTTATCCTGACTTCAATCAAACGGTTTTTGTCAGGATATGGGTATTTGTACCCTAAGAAATGGATTGCCTACTCTCTAAGAAAAGTTCCATTGTTACCAGCGTGATCCACCCAATCCAAAGGGATGGGTCGGGGCTCTCAGCTCCTAAATTGATCAAGCATCTACATGTTTACCTATAATCCATATATTGTAATCAATGACCACCCTCAAACAGGTGTGGAATTTCAAGTGATCTTTATCTTGCAGGATCGAGTATTGTATAGTAACCAACATTAACCAACATGATGACATAATCCACAAATTTGGAGTGATATCAACCAAAATCATGAGATATCAGGTATGTGTTTTTCATAGTACCATACTCTCCTCCCTAGAGGACCCATTGAACAAACAACAATTGGGTATTCTTACACCTAAATTCGGTTCAACACATTACAGATGAGTAATCTTGCATCTAAACTGTTTTAACACAGTACAAGTGATGGAGCTATAAACATTGAAATTTTTAGGTAGCATTTACTATAATTGGTGGGGGATTGGTCCACTTGGTGGACCATTCTCCACCAAGTGGATCCTCTCCTCAGGGATGGGGGAGGGCCACACACACACACACCCACACACACATATTTAAACGTAACAATTTGTTTATATGGGGGTTGATTCTCTATCATCCATAATATACTTTGGACTTTTCCATATTGATGGGATTTGCTGATACTTTGCTTTGACTGCTGGTGCGTATTCCTAACTTTGATATTGTACTCCCGCTAAGTGGTACTCTCTCTAAGATGGTAATGGTGCCTTGGTATTATAGTTGAAATTTTCTTAGTTTTTTAAGCTAAACACTCATCTCTTACTTTGACATAGAAGTTTACATTCTTGCAGACAAGATTTTTATGGGTTTTGAGCTGAAAATAGCACTTTCTTTTCCGATGAAATTTAAAAAGATTTTTGAGGAGAAAATTTCTTTATAGTGATATATATGTATATGCAGGAACTAAATCTTGATGAAGGTAAGTATATAGTGGTAAATTTACATCTGTAAAGTACTTTTTGATGCTATCCTTTCTTGACAGATAAAGAATTTTGTTTGCAATTTATTTGCAAATTGTGCAATGATGGTAAAAAGAGCCTTAATCCTCATGTGGGGGTCTCAAATGAGATGGCATTAGACTGGAAATTTTGAGAGTTGATCCAATTTACAAAGGAGGTGTTGTTCGATTTTTCATGGAAATTAAATTATGTAAATATTATCATAAACATATGGCTCAGTCTCTAAACATAATATTTGATCTATGTTATGTTGTTAGCGTTTGTTGTAATTTTTGACACCAATAACAAGGGGAAGGAGTCATTGACACTTGTCTTCCCAAGTAATGCCAGTTCTGACAGGCTTGTGTTTCTTGGATGGTGGCAGGTAAGAGATTCTTTCCTTGGGATTACAATGAAAATTGTAGCAGTAATAGAAGATCGTCCAATGTACCCCAGCTGGATCCTTCTCCATGTCGATGTAGTGGAAGCTCATCCCAAAGGGTGGGCACATATAGATACAACACTAAGATATTATATTGTAGTGATCGAAGATCAAATTTTTGATCTAAATGACTGTATTATCCATTAGATACAGAATGTTGTATTGGTGTATATAAAATGATAATTGAGGTTGACGACATCTTGTTTTAAAATATTGTTATTTAATATATTATTTAATACAATTGTTTAAGTATGGTTCAATTATGAGGGGATTTTCATACTTAAACACACACACACACTCATTGCGTGAAGTGCAAAGTGCAAGAGCTCCCTCTCCTTCTCCAAGCAAGTAGAGAGGTTAAGAGCCTACACCAACACTCTTGGCTATGGAATGCAAATCCAACCAAGAGCCATGCTTCAATGCTTAAGCTTGCCATCTTCTCCATCTTCATTACTTGCTATTATGTATGCTAGCAAGAAGAGTGATGATAAGTGAGGAACTAATTTTTTATTCTATGAAATGTTGCTTCTTCCTCTTCCCTAACCTCACTCCCTGCTAGCTCTCTCCACCTTCGAAGGTGTTTGAGGTCTTGGGACTGAGGCCTGGGATAGTTAAAGCCTTCCACAAAGTTTATGATATGCTCGTGATGCATGAAGCTTTCCATCTTCATTGCATCACCTAGGTCACAAGTAACACAAAGATTGTATTTAACAAGTCTCTCTTGATGGGAGAAATCATAATACAAATGCCTATTGGAGGGGGGATCGGCTCCACATAAATCTGGTCTTCAACTATTGTCATGTTCTCTAAATTCTCTCTCTTGCAAAAGTATTGTTCATGCCAAGTTAACTAAATGCTATGTTAATGTTGCTACCATCAATTATGTTCCCCACTCTGCTCACAAAGTAATTTCACAAAAGAAATCTTTCTAATTTCCACTACTCTCAAGTTAATAGGTCAATTCCACTACATCTTTGATGTGTATATGGCACTTTACAAGGTGTTTTATCCCCCATGACTAGCCAATAAAACATTAAATTCATGAGACATATACTCTCCTCTCAATTTGAACAGAGGGTGCCCATTGTACATTTTTGAGACATTTTTAGCCATAACCAGAAATTGTTTGAAGTACATGAATACTTCAGATGTAGCTTTAAGTGGATACACCCATGCATCTTGGGAGTAATCATCAATGAAAGTCACGAAGTTTAGGTAATTATCCAAGGATGGATTTTTCATGTGTCCACAAAGGGTATGTTATTTTCACAAGCTAAAACACCAAACTAGGAATGACGAGCTTCAAATAGATCATCTTTGACAAGATACATATTTCCCTTAGAAATATGAATAGTTGAGAATAATGTGTAAGTACATAAGCTATTGTATAGCTACATAACCACTCTATACTATAAATAGAACATATAGAATCTTTTTTATCAAGTTAAAAGAAGAATATTTTTTACTATATTTTGCCAAATAAATTATATATATTTCACAACTCACAATTGTTTTCTTTGGAGAAATTATCTTGCAAGACATACCACAACCATATTTTTCCAACGAAATTTTTTCTAAGGTGAGTATCTAAACACCACCTTTCCCCCGTTGTAAATCACTATTTCATTGCCTAGCTGGTTGGTTTAGGAGTCTCTCTCTCTCTCTCTCTCTCTCTCTCTCTCCCCCCCCCCCCCCCCCCCCCCCCCCTCGTACCCCCCCCATTGCTCTATGATTTCTCATCGTCGACTTTGATAGGGGTTGAAAGCAACATTTTGAAATGTAAGGGGGGTTGGTTGCCACCCACACCACCATTGCGGTTGCCTAGCTACTTTCATTTGGCACTTGCAAATCCTGGCATTTTGAAACACTATTGCCAACATGTGCAACATTTACAATTTTTGGTAGGGGAGCAACTACAGCGGGGAGGATACAAAAACACCACAAACATAGCGTATTAAAATGCCACCACAAGAGGGGAGAGACAACGCCACCAACAATAGGGGGAGAGGAGCACCTTCTCTTCTCAATGCTATCTTATCTCCTCCAAGGCTTTGATATCATGTCAAGGTTGATGATGTTGAAGTGATGAACCAAGGAGAGAATCACAAGAGCAAGAGAGAGAGAGAGAGAGAGAGAGAGAGAGAGAGAGAGAGAGAGAGAGAGAGAGAGAGAGAGACTTCTAAACCAACCAACCTTGGCAATAAATTAGAATACTTTAAAATGGGGGCTATGCATGTTTATATACTCACCTTAGCAAATTTCCCTACCCAAGATTTAAAAAAGATGTAAATTATATACCTAAAGCCAAAATAAATATTGGGATTGCATTGGGCTATTCACTTGATATGGTATAAAATCTAGCAAAAGAAGAAACCATATCAAATTTTTGCAAACATAGCAAACTAGTAAAATTCAGATGCCCAAAACGTGCATGCCAAAGTTGGGCATCTAAAGTAACCTTTGAATCTACACCTACATTTGCAAAATTCTGCCCACATTTTTCATACAAAGTGAGCTTATACATCCCATGACACAAAATGCCAAATGCACTTTCATTACCAAAACTAAGACCATGAATTGTAAATTTGTTACACTTATCTTTTTCATTCTTGACAAAACCTAAAACTATTGCTGTGGTTCACAAAAACATATAGTGAGATTGTAGGTGAAAGTTACAATCTATGCTCAAGCACTACATGTAGTTGTGTTATCACTGCCTTGATAGTTGCCTTACTATTTGAACATTTCACTTCTCTAGCTGTATGCTCGTCATCACTTGCAATGAAGGTTGCAAAAAAAAATTTGAGTAGTCAATCTGCTTTCCAATGTAGCTTCCAAATGCATCATATTATATCTTGAACCCCTTCATGTAGTGTGGTGAATATTTTTCAACTACACCTTATAAAAGCCACATGCTCTAATAGCACAATGAAAAGAGATACAATGGATGAGACCCATTTCCAGTTTCCCAAGCATCAACTCCTAAGTATTAGCACACAAATAGTAGGATACATTTTCTTATTTCCACGGCATTCGATTTGCTGCAAGAGTATTAGTACACAAATAGGATACCTTTTCTTCTTTCTGTGGTATTCGATTTTGACTACTCTTCTGATAGTCAAGAGTAGTCAATAAAATTTGATGGACTCAAGAATTTTAAGCCTACTAACAAAGCTAGAAAGCTCTTACCCACCTTGCATCATCCAACCCACCAACTTTTTTTTTCCGAGAAAAAGATCCTTCTATTAGTTAATGAAAGCTGCCCGTAGGGCTACAACCACCTCTGCAAGAGAGGGCTATAACAAACATGATGGGGAGACTCTCCCAATGAAAGAACAACATATTCGTGCACATCGACTATCGCTGCTCCAGGCCACGCCGTAAGAGCTCCCAAGAACGAAGCAAACTCACCGTGAAGCGGTCCTCCAGTCTCCTGCTCAAACCAACTCGGTGCATCTCTGTAAAGATCCATCTGGTCGAAGGTTTCTAAGGGCCTCCTGACTGAGGCACCCTAGCACAAAGCCTTTGCAACAAGGACTCCTTCCAGGGCTCCTCACCTGGAAGAAGTCCTCTGACTATGAACTTCCCAAGAAGGGCTCTGCTGTGCTCGCTGAGAACAAGGAAGCGTGATGACCAACCAAGCCACCTTGGCTCGGGCCCATCTGAGTGTCACATCCTGACCAAAGGAAGTTCTTGATCAGCCTCTCTACCTAGTTGATACAAGAACTCAAGAAGATCCAGCAGGAAGTGATGTACCACATAGTCGCCAACAGCACCTGGTTGGCAACAACTACTCTACCAGCCAACAAAAGTTGTGCTGAGCTCCAATGTAACAGCTTTCTCCTGATGGACAGGAGAAGAGGAGAAATCTGCTACCTTGGAGACAAGTCCAAACCAACCTGACAACCCAAGTACCGAACTGCAATCCCTGGAGGAATCCACCTGAAACCCTCTCCTGGCATCCAATCTGGCACAGAAGCACTACCAACCGAGAAAGCCACTGTCTTTCTCTAGTTGATCAGTGCGTCCGATGCACAACAGAAGGTCTCCAAAGCCTGATCACATCTGTGAAGATTGGCCTCCTGGCCATCTAAGTACAAGGCTGAGTCATCGGCAAACTCAGCATCCCCAGTAGCTCATCTCCCCGAATAGGGAGTGCTAAGCCCCGAAGATCAACCTGTTGTGACACCAAAAATCTGCTCATCGCCTCCGCAAAGAACAGAAAGAGAAAGGGGGCAAGAGGACAACCCTGTCTGACCGAGCGTGTGAGCATGAAGCTCTCACCTCTCCCTCCTACCAAAAGCACCTGATCCAAGCATCTGAGAAGCCCATCCTGCGAAGAGTGCCCTCTAGAAATTCCCACTCAACTCGGTCGTAAGCCTTCTCAAAATCGAGAAGAAGAATCACAAGGTCCTCACCACGGATCCGTGCCAGGGCAGAAGCCTCCCAAAAAGTAAAGATGTTGTCAAGGATAATGCGTTCCTTGACAAAACCTGTCTGAGTCCCATGTATAAGGCTCTCTAAAAGTGGCTGAATCCTCAAACTCAAAGCCTTGGCAAGAATTTTGTAGGCTGAGTTGAGGATGGTGATGGGGCACCACTATCGAATCTCATCCAAGGAGACACCCTCCTTGGGAATGAGGTAGATCAGGCCCTCACTCATGCTATCAGGCATCACTCCTATGTGCCAAATGTACTGAAAAGAACCACAAAGATCTGGGCCAAGCAGGTCCCAGTACTCCAAGAAAAGCTGGGAGTCAACCCATCCTCACCTGGACAGCTACCACGAGGGAGGGCCCTAAGAGCCGTGTGCAGCTCCTCAACCTGAAGTGGCATCTCTAGCCTCTGGTGCATCTCCTCTGTCACAAGACATGGCATCTAAGCCCAAAACTGCTCCCTGTATGCATCCTGCCGCTCTGACTGAGGCTCAGCCACGACAGTAACTCACGGTAAAAGTCAGTAGCAACTGCACTCGGGCTCACAAGCAACTGACCCATCGGGCCTCCTCAACTGAATGACCTTGGCATGCGAGTGACGAGGTCCCACTGTCTCAAAAAAAGCACTAGTCACTCTGTCACCCACCTGAGTCCACTGAGATGCCTGTCGGTGAAAGGAAAACTCATGATGCCTCTCCTCTGTGCTAGCAAGCTCCTGTCGAGCCTGCTGTAACTGCTCCTCCAACCATGGACTGTCTGGATGCTGCTCATGCATCCTGTGTAGTGAAGCAATGCCTTGTCTGAGACGCTGCTCCGCCTCTCTCACTGCAACCCGACGAGCCAGAGACTCCTGAAGAAAAAAGTGGCTAAGTTGAGCTAGGCCTGAGGCCACTCTGTCTTCAGGTGAAACCTGGCTGTCCATGCCGTCTGTCCAGAGAGCCTCTACCCTCTCTCTGAGTGTTGAGTCCAACAAGACCCTCTCTGGGATGCGAAGCATTGTGCTCCCACTTCTCTGCCTGTCTACCATCGTGAGGATCACTGGTGCATGCTCTGAGAAGGATGTCCCTACCAGGATGCCCACTGATCCCCCCAAGTCACTGAAGTGGTCACTAGTGTAGAAGCGATCTATCCGCGATAGATTCACTCCTCCCACTCTACGGTCCGATCTAGAGAAGGCAAGACTGTCTGGGGGCCTCACAAAACCAGAGTGTTGCCATGTATCCGAGACCCTCAAAGTCATACACAACCTCTCCCAAGCTGCCAACTCGACCCCATGCACAGTAGCATGGCTGCCACCAATTCTGTCAGAAGGGTCCTCCAACATGTTGAAGTCCCCTCCTATACACCAATGATCGGCCTGCAGAAAAGACTCAACAATCTGTGACCAAAACTCTGCACGAGCACTCGCCACATTGGGCGCATAGATGTTTAGGAAGCCCACAAGGCCACCCTAAACCTGCATAGTAATCCACTGAGCCCTGCCTGGCACAATAATCCCTCTGTCCACAATGGCCTGCTGCAATGAGTCGCAATAGTCATACATACCCCACCCTGGATGCCTCCAGGTCCAAAAGCAGCTGACCAAAAGGTATCATATCATCCACGCAAAATCTAACCACATCGTCGAATGCGGCTCTCACACAGATAGTGCTCCTGAAGCATAAGGAGATCAATCTCCTCTCGCAAGGCAACGTTGAACCTCCTGACACAATCGGCCCCGCTGTCGTCGCTGAAACTGGGGCCCACCTAGTCCCTGCATGTTCCATGAGACAATCCTCATGGGGAGTGAGAGAGAACAAATGCTACCGCAGCAACAAGACGGGCTATCTTTAAGGCAGGCTTGGATGGGGAGTAGTCCGCATCCGAGCGTCCTCTAGATAGGCGTGACTGCAGTGAGTGCCTAGCCCAAGCCCAAGCACAGCGAGCCATGCGTAAAGCAACCTCCTCTGTCGAGGAGTCCTCATGAATGTATACATAGCAAGGCAAACACTTCATATCAGCAAAGAAGTACACCACAACGTGCCTACATCCTGCTGAGTTTGGGGGTGTCACCGCAAACTTGGCCAATGGCCACAAAGTCTGCAGCATATCTGTAACTCCAAGTTCTCCCATGTGGTGAGAGAACTCTAAGACCTGTGTATGCAACCATCCCACCACTGAGTCGAGGGACCACTCTGTCTTGGCCCTACCACAGAGGGGACGGAGAAACCAACTGCTGAGTCCAAGGCCTCTGTCCCCCTAGCGGCGAGGAACAAAACATGGACCCTGAAGCAGGCTGCCTCATGGTCTGCTGTGGAATCGTCGAGAAAACAAGTGAACCCGTAGTCAAAGAAGTCCCAGTGGCGTCGAATGTCAATGCTCGTCAGCCCACGAGGGATAGCTGCAAGGGAGGATGTTTAAATCTGCAAAGGGGGCCGCAAGAAGGGCTGACCCTCTCTCGCTAGGCGACTCGTGGCAAAGGCGCTGCCAAGAGATCTCCTAGACGCCAGAGAGGGACCAGTCTCCTGAGCCGACTGTGAAACTGGAGCAGGAGGGGGGGGGGAGAAGGAGCTGGGGGGAGCGGAGGAGAAGAGGGGGGGGGGATGCGGCGACAGAGGTAGAGGGGCGAGGTGGAGAGGCGACGGGAGCAGAAGGCGAGGAGAATGAGGAAGAGGGGGGAACTCTAGGGGGCAGAGCGGCTATCGAGGGTGAAGCGGAGGTGGGGGCTGGAACAAGGATCTCCTCCTGCTCAAGAGGACCAAAGCGGTTCCCCGTGGGAACCCACTGTTGCTGAGTAGGCACCTGAGGGCCACTCTGAGTGCCAAGCTGACGCTGTGGCCCCTGGCGTCGTCGGCCACGGGCCTGCTGTCACCCCTCCTCCGCTGGAGCCCCAGACTCAGAGGGTGGCTCTGCATCTGTGCGCTGTGCTGCTGGCTGTGGCTACGGGCCAGCCCTGGCAGGCTGGGGTTGAGGCTATGGTGCAGGTCGTGGCCTCCTCTGTGGACATGCCTTCGCTAGATGGCCCATCTGTTGGCAAATGAAGCACTGGTTCAGGAGCCCCGAGTACTCCACACTCTGTCTAAAACAACCCCCACTCACCCGAGGTAGAAGGATAACCTTCGGGAGCGTGTGGGTATCTCTGACCAAAACTCAAACTGAGGGGATGCCTGCCGCCTTGGCAGCTACTGATGCTGCCGTACGAGGTGTCTCCAGAACAATCCCAATGGCGGAGCCAATCCTAGAAAGAAGTGGTAAGTACTCCCTCCATAAACCCGAAAAGAAGACAGAGATGGGGATGTCTGTCTCCTCTACTGAAACATCCGAAGCCGGGTCAAAACCATGTCGCCACTGTCAAAAGTGAGCACGTGATGCTCGGATGGCCAGTATACTCATAGCTATGACCTTGGTTGCCATCTCAGAGGTCCCAAACTCGATCTGATAATAACCCCATCTGAGAATCCGAACATCCAAGACTTGCCCACCTCTACGGGCGGCGGGCCTGGAGAAGGTCTCGCAGCTCTCCTCTGCTAGGTCAGGTGCCGAGAATCTTGCAGATGATCGAAGTCGCCTACAATCGCTCTACCTCTGCGGCAAGGCTCGCTTGCTCTGTCGGCGAGAGAGCAAGTCGAATGGTGGGCTAAGTGGGGTCGGGCGAGGGGGCTTCTAACGAGTCCCTCTGTGGCGAAGCTGGAGCCTCCATGTGTGTCTACTGCTATGGCGTGAGAAGAAGGCGACGGGAAGATGCTGCAATGAGGCGCACAAAACACTGCCCCAATGACTGACGCAATGCTGGAGGGCCAAATTGCAAGTAGCTCACTGGGCAAAGAGAAAAACACAACGGGCAACCGGGGGGGGGGGGGCTAAAGCGTTAGCACGGCAGCAGCGTGAGGGAATGGCGAGGGTGGCAACGGCGGGCGGACAGAGCGGACAGGAGGCAGCGCGAGGCAGGGCAGCGGGAGGGTGGATAGCGAGCAACGTTGAGGGGGGGGGGGGGGGGGGGACAGCGGGGGGGGCAGCAGCACAGCGAGCGCGAGGTCTTGTGTCCAATAACTCCCGACTGTTGTACTTTGTCTCGGAATGAATGCCAACCCACCAACTTGCCTTTATATACATCTTATTCAAACAATACTATCCTTTGTTTTTTCCCAATCATCAATTAGTTTAGGGGATTGCACCCACACACCCAACTCATCAGCTTTGTCACTTAATTATTCAAGAATGAACTACATTGCTTGCACATTAGAACATAAGATGAAAACATGATTGAAGTAGTCTATATTGGCACCCACATCCTCTCTAGGTCTTCATACGAGTAGTCTACAACCTTTAGAAGTGTAGGTGTAGCTACATATGACAATCCACGTGTCGTATATGGAATTGAAAAAGCATTTCTTCTAAAAGAAAAAATGCCTCAATTAGGTTCAAGCTAGTATATTCCTTAAGTCTCATCCATATTTGTCACTATTCAGCCCAAAGATAGCCTTACATCAATGAATTGGTACTAGGCAGAGCACTCTATAATCTACACAGGCCTTGCTATTTTTACAAAAAAAGTGTAGAGTTCATCACATGCCATATGCAACTCAGAAAACTCTATCCGTTTGTATGTGTCCACACTAGCCTAGGTACTGGTTCCCTGGCAACGGTGCCAATGTCTCGGGGCTACATTGTCATCACCTATCACATCTAACAATGAGATGGATCCAAGACCATAATGTCAATTGTAGGAAGCAAGTGATTGGGCTAGGGTATAACTTCACACCAAGATGTTTTCAATCTCTTGTTTGAATGCAATAGACTCCATCAAAATTGTATATGTGCGTTCTAAATCCTAGCTTTTATCTCTATGATCCATTCACGCATCAATAAGAAAAACCAATAGCAAATAAACTCCAATAAATACCAAACTTAATAGGCATTATCCATGCATGGTAAGAAACACTTCGGGGTCAGCAAACCTAAAATCTACACAATTAAAAAAACACATTTTTTCTAGCAGCAAACTTAGAAGCTATCAAATATGATATTGAACACACCTACTAGGTGCTCCAAGGTGTTGGGAATCTGAGCAATCAACAGAATATCAAAACATAACTCGGATAGTGAGATGTATCACATGAAATTTTGTGGGAGTTGACACTTGAATCTTGAAAAATGCTTGCAATGTAGATATCCATGCATAGAGCTCCTTGAGACTAACACAATATTCTCTTTGAATTCTGGTACAATGATTGTGCAATGCAATGCAAAGAGACAAAGACACGGTAGTAAGAGACGACACATGATGTACAAGAAAACCTTATCTCCTCACTTTCATTAAAAATAATGATGATCAAAACTTTACAAAAGATGCTTTCTATACCCCGAATCAGGGTTTCATGTACAAGGGTTGGACTTGCTTCCAAAATAGCATAAAGTACAACTTGAGAGCTCATAGTCTTCAATTCTTCATAATTACAGAGTGAACAAAGAGCTATTGGTTTTTCGGCAAGATAAATGAAATCATTTCCTTGAGCATCTCCTTTTTTCACATGCAGCATTTGTGGTTGTTGGAATCTTTCAACAACCACCTCTCTCAATGCTGAAAAGCATAGGCACATAGGATCGCAAACACATAGTCACATACAAGACAACAAAGAGACTAAGAAATTAGATTGAGGGGAGAGCAAAGAGAATGTTTACTTACAAGAAATCCATCACCATTACAACCATAGCTCAAGCATTACAAGCACATAAGCTATTGATAGCTTGAGCTTGAGAGCCCTAGGATGGAGGTAGGGAAAAAATCCCTTCAATATCTTTAAAAATGACATATATGCCTAGGGTTTCACTAATAAACATCCACCAAGACACTCAGTAGAGCCCAATATAAATAAAATTATAAGCTCATCAGCTTTGTCACTTAATGATTCAAGAATCAACTACATTGCTCGCACATTAGAGCATGATGAAAACATGATTGAAGAAATCTATATTGGCACCTACATCCTCTCTAAGTCTTCACACGATAACTTTTAGTATGATACTACCAGGTTCTACCCTTAATGACACATTTTGATCCTAACATTAAACGTGTAGCTAGTCTTTTCTCTAGCTCTTCAAAGTCCTTATGCACTTTCCAAGCTCTATTACACTTTGTTCCCATTATTGACAATGCAAAGTTGGATTGTTGTTGTGGTGCACGAAAACATGCAATGAGATTGTATGTGAAATTTACAATCTATTCACAAGCACTACATGTAGTGGTCCTATCACTACCTTGGTAGTTGCCTTACTATATGAACATTTCACTTCTCTCTTTGTATGCTTGCCACCACTTGCAATGAAGGCCGCAATGGAGGGTGTCCATAGTACATATCGAGACATTTTCAGCCATAGACAAAAATTGTTTGAAGCACATAAATACCTCGGACTTTGCTTTAAGCGAAAATACCCATGCATTCCTGAAGTAATCATCAACGAAAGTCTCAAAGTAAAGGTAATTGCCCAAGGATGGAGTTTGCATGGGTCCACAAACATCACTATGCACAAGCGTCAGGCCGCAAAGCAATGCCAAAAGATCCCATTGCCCACTTCGAACTCATCATCACCCATTGCACACTAACCCCCCATATGGCCTCAAATTGAGTGCCCAAAAACGGAAAAAAACATCAAATCCATCACGCCTGCCATGATTGTCAAACTTCAATTGGCTCTAACTTTGCACTTGTAGCCCCGATTGAGGAGCTGTCACTTTCGACTAGTTCCACATGCCACACACTACCTCTGCAAACCTTGGCAAGCTTCAAAACACATTAGATTGCATGCTTCTCAATGCAACCAAAAGGGCTCAAAACCAGCCCCCGTTGAAACATCAAATGCCTATATCTTGGCCAGGATGACTCTATTTGATGATCTGTAAAGACCAACATGCTCCACTCTCCAAGAACTTCAACCTTACACTTTAGGATCTCCCTTGAAAAACTTGCACTTTCCACCTACTTCACTGCCCATGCATACACCTGCTAGACCATACATACCTGCTTGTGCCCTCTGCTATGGTCGACACACTTTGGATGTGTAAGCTCCTCAAAACTTGGATCTCTTTTAAAAGTAAGAAATATAGATTCAAACGTTCATTTTGTCAAATTCTGATTTAAGAAGCTTGTTTGATAGTATTGTAAGCTTCTAAAGTAAAAAGCAAGGTCATTTCCATGTTCTAGTAGGTTAGACATACGTTTGGTTCAATTTTGAAAAAATAAGCCATTTTTAGCTTTTTCATTCTTTTTATGCTTTTAGGTGCTTTTTTGTAAAAAGAAGGGGCGGATCCTTAACCTACGAGTTTTGGGAAAGCTATGGTTCTGTAAAAATCTGCTTTTCGAGGGCTTTTTATGCTGTTTGTAGTTTTTCGTGATTTTTAGTGCTTTTTTGTGAAAAGCGAGTCCGCTTTCTTATTCCAGTGGACAAGGGGAACCCGTGGTTTAATTTTAGAAAATTTGAATTTTTTTTGCTTTTAACGCTATTTTTAGCTTTTTGTGCTTTTCGGCGTTTTTAAAAAGCAACATGATTTTTAGGATGACCTAAACATAAAAATATTATTTTTAGTCTCCGTCGGATCTAAATATGATCACCAGGAGCAAAAAGGGATTTTTACAAAAATTGTTTTTATAAAAAGCAATACCGTAAATACGTTGGGACAATACGAAAAAATCATAATTATGTTAGGGCATCACGGTGTGGTATAGTCTAGTCATGGTTTCATTAGTTGCCCGGATACTGCTCAATTGGTTAGTTTCACTGTAAAAACTGAATAAGTGGGAGAGTTGACCACCAAAAGCCAATCCTTGTTTTTTGAAAAGTTCCAAAAAGCATGGGGCTATTCCTAGCTGAGAAGGGGGTGCTAGTAGCTTTCCTTGGGCATCATCTGGCTTACTGTAGTGCTTATAAATTGGCAGGGAGTGCTCATTTTTTAGTGCATTCAGTTGCGTCTACTACCCCAAGGCAATGCGTACCTATTATATGGAGTGGTGCAAGCTCTTCAACAACATCTCCATAAGCTCTTCTCTCTCATTTACAGGACAAAGAAGAAGAATAAGAAGAAGAATACTCTCTCTCTCTACCTGCTTACTATCTCCTCTCTCATTTCACGGTGTATGCGCTCTCCGAAGGCTCTCGTGGTGAAAATTTCTATGTAGCTTTCATCGCCGCTCTCTTGCGGCAAAGCAAGAAGCCTTTTGATAGCCCCTAATAAATTCTAAAGCACGGTGAGAAGCTGTAAACTCCAAAGCCATCATCATCATCTCTCTATGTCCTTTTTTGGCGTAGATATCCTCTCGGTGGTTATTTTTTCGTATACAAGTGCATGTATGGACTTGCCGACTGTGTATGAAGTTGCTCCATGATTATTTCATCATGTTTAACATACTGATTTGTGTACACGATGTGTTTATGATCATGTGCGTGCATAAAAAGCGCTTTTTGTTTCACGTCATAAAAGCGATAAGAACATTGTTTTGTTCATAACTCACAAATCGTTATGAATCAGCCTGGACCCTTTAAGCTAGAGATAAAAACATCATTTAGAACATTCTATGTGAGTGTCATGTGAAAGTCATGCATGAGTTAAGAGATATGGTATAAAAACAGCTTGCTGTCCACTGCACTGAGTCAAAATTTTGGACCCCATGCTCCTTGAAAAACCATTATATAGATTCACCGGATGGACAAACCCACTTAGCCAATTGAAAATACTGATTAAACTTGATGATAAATGTATACGAGTGCATGTATGGACGTGTCGACTGCATATGAAGTTGCTCCATGATTATTTCATCATGTTTAGCACGTTGATTCATGCACACGATGTGTTTATGATCACGTGTGTGAATAGAAAGCGCTTTTCGTTTCATGTCATAAAAGCGATAGAACACTATTTTGGTCATAACTCACAAATCGTTACGAATCAGTCTGAACCTTTTAAAATAAAGATAAACACATCATTTAAAACATAGTCTCAGGTGTCATGTGGAAATCACGCACGAGTTAAGAGATATGGTTAAAAAACGGCTTGCTTGGCCACTATACTTACTCAAAATTTTGGACCCCATGCTCCTTGAAAAACCACTATATAGATTCACCGAGTGGACAAACCCACTTAGCCAATTGAAAATATTGATTAAACTTGATGATATATGTATTTAGGTCTCCGTCAAAGTATGCGAGTTATTAATTGTTCC
Source organism: Adiantum capillus-veneris (assembly GCF_014529385.1). Lineage (NCBI taxonomy): Eukaryota > Viridiplantae > Streptophyta > Polypodiopsida > Polypodiales > Pteridaceae > Adiantum > Adiantum capillus-veneris. The sequence goes on from NC_140959.1 coordinate 124,529,315, forward strand.
ATAAAACCGGGTTTACCTAGGCGTGTAGGGGTGCTACCAAGTGGGAGTATCATATGGCATGGTGAGTTAACCGAGTTGTTTATATATGATTTATGATTTATTTTGGTAAGTTGATTTCAAGTTTTAGATGTCCATAAACTTATGTCAGGGTATATGGTTAGTAACCCGAACCGCATAGAGAGGTATGAATAAAAAAGCTTTCTTTTTGTGTTATAGTTTGTTGCATGAGTATCATATGGGTAAAGTGATGTGATGAAGTGTTAGTCTACATTATGGATCTAAGTTTGATGCATTTATTTGAGTTCAAACACTTTCATTTGCATGTTGTATATGCTCCCAAAAATGGCAAAATTTTATTTTTCGCATATGTGTGAAGTTATGGTTTATGGTCGACCTAAGGGTCAGAGATGTTTTGCATCATGATTATGGTGATGAAATGATACCACATGATGTATGGAACCTCACAGATAAATATGGATGCCTCATGTGCATGGATATGATTGCTTTCCACCTTTCTAGGTCAAAACTAGCTCTATGTGTTAGAGGGGTGAAGTGCAGATATGATGCATAAATTTTGCATGAATGGATGTTGTCAAAATTGGATTTTTATATCATGTTTGGTCGCTGGTCAAACTTATTTCATGCATAGAGGCTCATGTCTTAAGGGCCATGTGTGTGGAATTGGATTGACTATAGTAGATATGTCAAACTCCAAGTGTGGGAGTTGCTTCAGTGTGAATATGATTTGTGTTTAAGGGTTGAGATCCCCTCATGGATTATGGTTGTGATTTTTATGGTAGAATCTAATCTGGCTCTTGTTTCTTTTTTTGGATATAATTATGCTACCAAAATGTTGTCAAAATTTTTGCAGCCATGTTATGTTCTAAAGTGGTTATGCATGATTGGTTGTGCCTCACCCGAGTTGGGTGGAGTGCTCACCCGTGTGATGTGACTAGATTATGGTTTATGGTTTTGGCATTGGATCATGAAGTGATTTGGATGATTTATGGTAGACGTGTAAGGGTAGAGACCCTGTACAGTCTAGCTGTTTGAAAAATATTGTTTGTGCATATGAAAGATGCTATTGTGACTGGACTCACGTGTTATGTTTCTCATGGCAACGCCGCTACAAGACTAGCATCACCTACATCTCTTAGCCTTAGATAAAAGGGTTGTTGACTTGGAGCTTTTGTGGATTGGGGGTGTTGCCTAGGTCTTCTTCTTTTTTGTTAGGCTCGTCTACATGGTTAGTGCATCGGGGGTTGAACGACCTACACAGCTAACGCATCGAGGATCTTGCCTTGGCTTTGCCTAAACACCCAATGCTAGCCATCAAAGAGATGTGGCACCTAAACTGGTATGGTTGGTGTTGATACCCTACCACGTGCTGGTATTTTAGGTCCTTTCAGAGCTCGGGTTCATGGAGGGAGGTGAAGCGGCCTCGGCCTATGTCTGGATCACGTAGGTTGGAGGTGTTCTGGCTCGATTGTGGTGAAGTGAAATTTTCTATGTCCATAGTAGAGCAAAAGTGGATGGGTTGACCATCGATCCCTATACAGGATTTGATGCTCTACTAGTTATTTTGTTATACTTCTTTTTTATGTTATGGTATACCCAGATTTTGTTATTGCATTAATATATGGTTGCATATTTTATTTAAATGGGGTATTTAAAGATTCTCTGTTGTCATCCTCTCGTGTCTTTGTGCACTCTATTTCACCCTCCACTATATTTTTTCTCTCTCTCTCTCTCTCTCTCTCTCTCTCTCTCTCTCTCTCTCTCTCTCTCTCTCTCTCTCTCTCTCTCTTCCCGCAGTGTGATGTACACATATATTCACCCTCCACAATGTTATTTTTTTTCCTGAGTATGCTTTATCCATAACACCTATTCGGGGTAGCTTTAGCCTCTAGGTACCTCTGGATGCAATCTGGCTCATGGCCTAAACTCCATGCTAGGTCAGGTGCTGAGAACTCCTCCCCTATGAAATTTCTTCCGCAAATCTTATGTATATTGAAAATTGTATAAAGGTGTAAATTGTATATTTTGTGCATAGACCCCTGGGGAGGGGTATCTCTCAGGCTGCACCAACATGTATGCACACAACGATTTTAAATATAGAGGAAATATTTGGAATGACCTCTCTCAACTACAAAGGGAGGGGGAGTTTTTCTTAGTGGGGGATTTTAACATGGTGTGTTCAAGACAAGACTGAAGCGGTTCATCAAACATCCTCTTAGGGGGTGAGCTTAGAAAATGGTTGACTTTGGAGGAGAAATGGGCGCTTGTTGATGCCTAGAGGATTGGCCCTTGGAGGGATGTTGCAAGTTTCACTTGTCATTGTCTCAAATCAACCCAATTGACTTCCATGTTGGAGAGGCTATACTTAGCGCACAATGCCGATTGGGTTCCTTCATCTCTTCATAGGAATTTCTCACACAAGAAAGGTTATCGGATCACTTTCCCCTTCTTAGAGTGTTAGATTTTACAGTACAAAATAGTACTAACCACAGGGAGGCAAGAAATTGCTAATCACCAGTCCAAACTTGTTTAAAAATCTTCATTTCAAGGTGTTGGTGTCTCAAGCATCCACTGAGCTCAGTCAAGACATTGCAAAGGAGAGAGCACACCCTTGGAAAAAGTTTTGCAAAAAAAATCATACTACAATTAAGAGGGTAGGGCCAACACTAAAACAGAATAGAGCTCACAAAGTTGCCAGCCCTTACCTCTCGTTTTAAAGAGATTAGTCGAAAGAAAGTGCAAGACAACCCTTTTGCACAAAATGGTTGAGGATTAAGCAGACCCGGAAGCCAACAACAATGCACTCCTCATATCTATTAGGGTGAAAAAAAGACATGCCATTGTCACATGATTGCTCAGATGATGCTTGGACATCTCAACAAAATTATTGGGAAGGAGGACTTATCCTCACCCACAATCATAAAGGCCTGGTCTAAACTATTTAGAGCCATGCCAAGGTTGGTGGACAAAGCTAGAACATGCTACTTGGAGAGAGCGTTTACATTAGAAGAGTGTTCGTCCACGTTAAAGAAGATGGACAAGGAAAAATTAGAGCGTTTACATTAGAAGAGTGTTGGTCCATGTTAAAGAAGATGGCCAAGGAAAAATTGTCTCGCTAGGATTGGATAACCATTGAAAATTATGGGAGGATTTAGAGCCGTCCTTTTTTACCATGATTAACAAGGCATTCATCTATGGCAAGCTAGAGCCAAGTGTGAAGAAGGGACTAATCAAACCCATCCCTTAGCAGATTGTATGTTCTCAGCTTAAGCAATGGAGACCAATCACCATGTTGACTGTGGTATCCAAGGTCTTGGAGAAAATGATAGCTAAAAGAATGTCTCCTATCTTGGGAAAAGTCATTTCTCCCCATCAACGTGGATTTCTTAAGGGAAGATCAATCTATGACAACATACTAGCAACCACACTAGAATGGATTATTTCATGTTCTCTAAGAAAGAATGTATATTGATTCAGCTAGATTTGGATAAGGCTTATGAAAGAATAACGTGGTCTTTTGTGCAAGAAACATTGAGCCACTTGGGTTTTAGACCATGAATTTTCCAAACAGTGCTTACCCTTGACAAAGGTAGCTTGTTCAAGCTTCTCTTCAACTCAAGATTGGTTGGCTCCTTTGATTTCAAGAAATCCATTCATCAATGGTGCCCCTTGGCCCCTCTTTGGTTTGCTGCATGTACTCATTCTCTAATAGCTTTGTTGGAGCAAGCGGTAGCAAGGGCATAGATCCAAGGATTAAAAATCCAAAATGGAAACGAGCTTCTCATTAAGATGTTTACAGAGATGACTCACTACTATTTTTGCAAGTTGAATAGAACAATGTTAGACAGGCACTGAAACTGGTCTTGATTTTTGAAATAACATCTAGTTCTCAATGTAGCATAGAGAAGTCAAGATTAATCTCTCTCTCTGAAGATGACAATTTTGACTATGTTGGATGGACTAGAGAGATTGTTAAGAGGGGTGATATCTTCGGACACTTGGGAGTACCTATGGGACAGGGGACAACCTTCAAACAAGATTTCTATTGGTTTTAGAATAGGCGTAAACACAAGATGAAAAGATGGAAATTTATCCTACTTATGTTTCATTCCCAAACAAGACTCATCAACACCTTCCTAGTACCATACATTACCTTTGCTTCTCCTTTCCTCCAATTATCTCAAAAGAACTGGAAAGAATTCCTCAAGCTCATTAAAGAGTTCCTTTGGAGAAATAGAGTAACTGGAAGTAATCCATGGCAATGGGGTAAGTGGGAGGCCCTGGCCAAGCCAAAAAATCAGGGAGGTTTGGGTATCCTTGACCCTTCCATTCACAATGAGGCCCTTTGTGCAAAATTATTTTGGACTCTGGCTAAATCTGACAACAGTTGGGCATGTATGGCTAGGCAAATGGTAATGAATGCAAATCTAAGATCTAGAGGGGGCAATGGTTGAATCTCAATTTACAAAACAAACTTTCACCTCCCAAAGGAGTGCAGTTAGAACTAGGGGTCTTCACTGGTAAATTCACAGGAAAGTGTTTCAAAGATGCCTCCACACTTATCTGGGATGAAGAGACAAGATACTAGAAAAACACTGCTTTGTACTGGTCTCCTTGGGGCCCCATTTTACAAGGTCTTATTCTTGATTTCCATTGGACCAAGATTGCAAGACAACTCAACAACAAAGTGCTACCATATACATGTGGTAGTGATGTGTGTGAACACACTTACGACCGCCAGGGTATTTTTTGCCCTTGCTAGGAGGTTTTTTCCCCCGTGCATTGTATATAACCTATCAGTCTAGGGCTATCTTATCTTTCCATTGCACACAAGTAATATAATTTCCGTTTTGTGCCTTTGTCTCTCCAAGTTGTGTGTGTTTTTCATCCAACCCTAATTCCAACAATTAGTATCAGAGAAGGTTGCATCCTTCTGGTCTTAGGTGCTAGCAGCTCCAGCACATGCAAGCTCATTTCCCGCTCATTTTCTCCAATTTTTATGAGCTTTGGCGAGCGTTCTAGGTTGACAAATATTTTGGATAAGCTTGTAGAACTTAGTCTGCTCAGATTTCTCATTCGGGCTCATTTTGGCCTATGTTTCACTATAGGTAGTACTACGTCGTAGGCTATTTTGTCATTTTTTGTAAAATTTATGTCAATGTTGTTTTTTGCATAACAAGTCCCGTACAATCTTCTATGGTTTGTGCTATACAGCATGTGTTGTTCCCACTCTATTCCTCCTCTTTTTGGGCAGTTTTCACATCAAGTGCAGCATTCGCCATGGCTGACAACAACATAGATGTGTTCAAGATGTTTGCTTGCTAAGGATAGGTTGGATGGGGACATTATCCTATGTGGTCTTACATGATGCAACATGTCTTTGTGTCAAAGGGCATTTGGAACATTGTGCAAGGCATTGATGTATGTCCTGGTTCTGAGGATGTAGACGATGTTGAGGATGTTGCAGGTTTCGTTGGTAGGTTTTTGTTGCCACAGCTGTTTTGACTACGGCTGAGCAAGCTCATTGGGATGTAAAAGATGCACAGGATCATTTATTGATTGTGTTGTTTGTGAAGAGCACTATTACTCCTACATTTGTTTAGCAAAATCTGCAAAGCAGACTTGGCATATTCTAGTTGGTCTTTATGCAAGTTGCAATGAGGCAAAAAATGTATTGTTGCGTAAAGATCTAGAGTCAAAGATTATGCATGAGGAAGATGACATGGACACTTTCCTTGCTAGTTTCAAGGATATCAATGAGAAACTTATTTCTAAAGGTGAAGTCATTTCTAACAGCTCCCTTGTGCAAACTGTTCTTGATGCTTTGCTAGATTCTTACCAGACTTTTGCTAGTACTTAAAGACGTATGACGCAAGGAAAACCTGAAGTTGTCAAGTTTGATGCATTATGCACATTGTTGTTGCAAGAGTCACTTTTGAGAAAAAAAATAGGACTAGACAGCGTGCAGTTGAACATGCCTTTATTGCTACTCAAAGAAAAGGAGGTAACAACAATGTAGCCACTTCTCATGGTTCTTCAGCGAGTGGTAAATTGCATGTTCATAATGCTTCTGATGGTAGAAATTCTTCTGGGAATTCTAGTGATAAGGAAAAAAAAGAAGGTGTGTATCCATTATTGTAAAGCTAATGATCATTTGATCAATCAGTGTCCTAATTGAAGGCCAAAGGGGCTAAGAAGAAAGAGGCTGGTTCCACTACTAATGTTGGTTCCACTACAAATGCAACTATTGTTGAGTCTTCTATTAAAGGAGACTATGATGATGATGTTGATGCAGAATGGGATTTTAGTACAGAGTGCAGTTATGATCCTTCTATCCATGATGCATGTATGTCAATTACCGCATATGCTCAAGTGTGGTACTTTGATATTGGTGCTGCAAAGCACGTTACCTCTCATCGTGACTTTTTTACCTCTCTTGAGGATGTCCCTCATGGGAATTCAGTCCCTTGTGCCAACAATGTCGGTCCAAGGAGTTGGAAACATTGTGCTTACTATTGCAAATGTTAGTTCTTTCACACTTGTTTATGCATTGTATGTACATGGGATCAAGAAAAATCTTTTGTCTGTATTTGCACTTGCTAGACTTGGCCTTGTAGTCAAATTTGTGGATAACAAATGTACACTACATGATCTCAGTTTTGGCGCGATGAAATTATTGCATCTGGAATTTTATGTCGTGGGCTGTATAAGCTCATTTTATATGACAAGTGTGGGTAGAATTTTTCAGATGCAGTTGTGGATTCTAAGGCTATTTTAGATGCAAAACTTTGGCATGCACGTTTTGGGCATCTTAATTTTGCATGTCTGCTCTGTTTGCAAAAATCTAGTATGGTTGCTTCTTTGTCGCCTCTTGAAGCACCTATCAAACATGTCTGTGCAGGCTGTGTTTTAAGTAAGATGCAGCATTCGAAGTTCCCAAAGGATGGTCCAGTTATGGCTACATTCAGGCTGCAACTTGTGCATAATGATGTTTGTGGGTCCATGCAAACTCTGTCCTTTGGATATTACCTTTCCTTTGTGATTTTCATTGATGATTACTCCAGGCATGCATGGGTATATCCACTTAAAGTGAAGTCCGAAGTATTTTTATGTGCTTCATAGTTTTTTTGGCTATGGTTGAAAATGTACTATGGGCACCCTCCATTCTGATGGGGGAGGGGGAGGGGAGTATATGTCTCATGAGTTTAATGCATTTATGGGGCCGGGGGGGGGGGGGGGGGGGGGGGGGGGGGGGGGGATTATGGCAATTCACTCTTTTGATCATAACTTCTTCATTTGAACTCCAATTTAGGTGATCTATAGCCTCAATTGAAGAGCACGAAGCCTCTATGCATTGATGTAAAGATACAATTTTTTTGAGCAATGGAAGGCTTTGCTGTAACAACATCTCAGGACTGAAAAATTTATCAAAACTTTGAGTTTTTGTTGCCTACTTGAAGGCAATGTCGAACAAAACTCCCAAGGGTGGAAAATCCACACTCGCCTTACTTGATCTCATTACAAGAAACCGTCAACAAGCAAGGTGAAGAGTTGCGCGCACTTGCAATGGAGAATGGTACTTTAAGAGTTCTTGTTGTGGAGAATGAGCACCTCAAGAAGGTTCTTGAAATGCAAACAACACGCTTGGTGCATCTTGAGAATGAAGTTCAAGAATGTAAGCGCTCTCTTGTGGACATGAATGTATTGAAAGAGCACTTGAGAAAAGTTGAGAGTGATCATGTATTGAAAGAGGAAACGATAGATACAATACGACATGATGTGTGTGAGATGAGAAATGCATCCAAATCACGGGTTGATATATGTAAGGATAATATGGTTTCTACATCTCCGATCATGCAAGCCGTTGTCCAAGCAAAGAATATAGAGGATGTGGACACTCAGGAATTGCAAGAACGAAAAAAATGCTCAAAGAACATCGTCATTCGTGGAATCAAGGAGGAAAGCATGGAAACACCCCAATCTCTTGCGGTTCCTATTGAAGAGTTTTTTGCTACACAATTTGGCATGTCTAGAATCATGGCTTATGGTGCACATTGAGTTGGAAAACAAGGAGTCCCTCGCTTGGGAGAAAGACCTATTGTATGTACCATGGCTGATGAAGTAAAGAGAAAGATCATCCTTGACAATAGTTGGATCCACCTCAAAGGAACAGGTTGTAATGTATACGAGGATCGCACTCTTATGCAACAAAATGTATGTCACAAAGTATATGAGGAAAGAACCAAGAAGTTCAAGGTGTCATCTCAAGAAGAAAAGTCACTTGAGGAGGATGCAAGTCCACCCAACAAATAGGGACACATGATCTATGAGACCAACTCATGCTTGTGAATAAGCTTTTGGAATTGTAACGGCTATCCATGGAATGCGAGAATTGGCATTGATGAGCTTAGCAATGACTCCGATGTGATACTTCTTGTCGAAACATGGGAGCATCATGGGCAACGAATTCTTAGATTTGGCAAATATGATGTGCATTCTTTGATGTAGACCAAAAATGCAAAGCAATGTAGAGGCCAAGGAGGCATAGCATGTATGTTCAAAAAGGGTTTGAAAGATGTTTCCATTGTCAAAGAAGGTAAGTATAAATGCTACTTATGGCTGAAATCAGCCCACACAATGGTCAAGTCATGTTTGTGGTTGGTTGCTACATTCCTCACTATGACTCCAACTTTTATGCTCGCTTGGGTATAGGTAGAGATCAGCCCTTTCTTGAACTAGAGGAAGACATTGCTCATTACAAGGACCAAGGTGAAGTCATTGTCTTTGGAGACATGAATGCTCACACAAATAGGTTACAACACGACACACAACAAGTTGACATGCCGCATGTCTCAAAAAGAATGGATGACTCATAAATGTATAATCGAAGTTCTAATGATGCAAAAGAATTGCATCACTATGGAAAGTCACTTCTACAATAGTACCAAAATGCTCATTGAAAATAGTGTATCTTCATAGCAAGGCACCAATGACTTTATATGTAGAAAGCACAATGGTGATAGTGTGATCAACTATATGTTGTTTTCAGAAGCCACTCTAGAATTCATACAAAGCTTTACACTTGGTGAATGGAATCCGAAATCGGATCATAGGATGCTATGTATTGAACTCAAGTGTGGTAAAAGACCCGAGCACGTAGCCTTCAATCATGATGTAAATCATTCGTAACTACATCTGGACTTCAAACGAGCACTTATATATGCTGATATGGTGGACCAAATGTTAAGCATGATAGAGCATCAAGAGATCCCAACATTAGAATGCAAGTGGAAAGTTTTCAAAGAAGTAATTTTCTCTTGTGCGAGGGAATGCTTCTCGATGAAACATTGTGTCTTGTAAAAGATCTAAGAAAGGTAGAACCAAGAAGAAATGGTTCGACATGGAATGTAGTCAAGCCCGAAAACACTTGCTAAGGTTGGATGCAAGCAAAGACAAGGAAGGTTACTTGGAACATTCACACACATACAAAGCACTTGTTCAAAAAAAGAGGAGAAGGTGGGAAACTTCTTTTAGCGCAAGAGAAAGCACATGCATGTGGCAAGTTTTGGCAAAATCTAAAAGGCAAGCGTGTTGAGAGCTTTGGTGACTTGACTCTTGAGGATATGTATACGCATTGCAAGAACCTCTATGAGCAACCAAATGTTGATAAGATGGAGTGTTGTAGCTCCCTTCCGTCTATGCCTCCCTTCTGTACCATTGAAGATGTATGTCGCGCGCTTGAGAAACTTGCTACCCGCAAGGCAGGGGACCTTGAAGGTGTCAAGGCTGAAATGATTAAATGGACAAGCAAGAAAACACAATATTGGATATGCAATATGTTTAACCTTGCACTTTCAGCATGGCATGCCTCATGATTGGAATGAAAGTTGGATCAAACCTTTGCACAAAGGAGGAGATGTAAACAATGTGAACAACTATCCAAATATAATGGTTGGTTCTTTGATGGCAAAGTTATTTGGATGTATCATGGAGATGAAGATAAGTGAATGGGCTGAAAAGAACGGCAAACGTGCGCTAGGCCAAGCAGGTTTTTGAAAGCATCATAGCACTATTGATCACCTTGTCACTCTTCGAGTTCTTATGGAAGCGTCTCAATTGCAAGGAAAAAAGTTGTATTGTTGCTTTGTGGATTTCAAGAAAGCTTTTGACATGGTACCACGAGGAAATATTTGGAGACATATGCAAAGCCTTCAAGTGCCGAGAGAATTTATGCATGCAGTATTCTTTCTCTTCATCAGAAGAAAGCAACAGCATGTCGGCAGACTGTAGTGGTGTAGTAGGTTTCACAGGGGAATCTAAGAATGCTACATACTATGTGGAAACTTTAGCATCCAAAACATAAAGAGGAGAGCTATTACCTTTACCTGCATTGTGCAAAGGAAATGTTAACGGTTCACCTTCAACAGATTTTACTAGAACAAACACATTATAACCAGCTGGTGAATTTATGTCAGCTCCAGATAGAACCAGCAAAGATCCTTTCGATGATAGGTGGTGTGGTTTGACAACCCCCACACCAGCCATGTGAACGATGAAATGAGAGATTTCCATTGAGAGAGAGAGAGAGAGAGAGAGAGAGAGAGAGAGGAAATAAGTGTGATGGAGGTGGGAGGAATGTGTTGGCAAAGTGAGGGACAAGAGGAGAGAGGATAAGAAGGGAAGATAGAGGAGAGAGTGAGTGATAGTAGTGAAGGTGCCCTGAGCACAGAATGTAGGTAGAGTGGATAGACGGATGTGGATATAGTGAAGGGAGGGACAGCTCGAGGGAAAGATGAAACAGAAATGGGGTAGAGTTGATAGAGGATTTTATAGATAGTCAAGAGAGGGAGAGTTTGGAGGAGATAACTGAGGTAGAGTGGATAGAGGTTTGTATAGAGAGTCAAGGGAGGGAGAGGTTGGAGTAGAGCTGAGAGAGAACTGAGGGGTAAAGGTAGAGTGCATAGAGTGGGGTAGGTAAAGTGGACAGAGGGCGAACTGAGGGGTAAAGGTAGAGTGGATAGAGTGGGGTAGGTAAAGTGGAAACACGGATATAAAGATGGTGAGTGATGGTAAGGAATGGTGAGAGTAGAGGAGGGAGGGAGGGAGGGTGTTGAGAGGGATATAGAGATGGTAAGGAATGGTGAGGGTGGAGGAGGTAGGGATAAAGGATGGTGAGAGGTAGAGGAGGAGAGATCACTAATAGATGGAAAAAAATGGTAAGCTGTATTGAGCCATCTCTTTATATAACTCCTTGATACAAGTGAAATGGTGAGAGGAGGGAGGGTGGACGTTGAAGTGGAGTCACTAGGAGGCAATAGCGATGTCGCTATTGCCTCCTCAATTTTTTCTATTAAAAGCAATACTCTCTAGATCTTTAAGGTCTCTTGGGATAGTTTCCTACGACGTTAAAACTCTCTTCTTCTTCTTCTTCTTCTTCTTCTTCTTCTTCTTCTTCTTCTTCTCTCTCTCTCTCTCTCTCTCTCTCTCTCTCTCTCTCTCTCTCACACTCACACACACACACACATTTTTTTTTTTGTAAATCTCTCTCTCTCACACACACACACATATACATACATATATATAAAGAGAGATATATATTTATTCATTTATTTATTAATATATATATACATATAAATATATATATATTTAGCACACATATATATACCTTTATATGTATATTTATTTATATATTTATATAAATAAATAAATATAGATACATAAATGTATACTTATATATTTATACATATATATACATACATTTATATATATACACATACACAACACATATACATCGTGTGTGATAAACAGTAAATCTCTCTCTCTCTCTCTCTCTCTCTCTCTCTCACACACACACACACACACACACACACACACACACACACACACATACACACATATACATACATATATATAAAGAGAGAGATATATTTATTCATTTATTTATTAAAATATATATACACATAAATATATACACATAAATATATATATATATATATATATATATTTAGCACACACATATATATACACCTTTATATATATTTATTTATATATTTATATAAATAAATAAATATAGATAGATAAATGTATACTTATATAGATACATATATATATATATATATATATATATATATATATATATATATATATATATATATATATATATATATATATATATATACATTTATATATATACACATACACACACAGATATACATCGTGTGTGATAAACAGTGAATCTCTCTCTCTCTCTCTCTCTCTCTCTCTCTCTCTCTCTCTCTCTCTCTCTCTCTCTCTCTCTCTCTCTCTCTCTCTCTCTCTCTCTCTCTCTCTCTCTCTCTCTCTCTCGTTTTTGAACTGCAGTGCTCTCAGCTCGGCCCGGTGTTGATGCAGGCGGTTGTGCATCTACAGTTTTGCTGTGCGCATGCCAGTTTGGCGGGGGAGAGCATAGGGAGGGCGAGTTGCCA